>NC_061116.1:180093261-180113738 GCF_002878395.1 Capsicum annuum
TATACATAACATGTCAGGCAATATATAATTTTATTACTAGCTATATGGTGTACAATGATTTTTTTTTAACTTTCATTGTTATCCACAAATAATTGTGTTAACCCACTTTTAAAATATGGTAATAAGAATTTATTATGTTATTCTACGCTATTAATCGGCGTACATCAATTAAATTAAATTTATATACGATATGAGATTTTTCAAAAATCATACAAAATATAAATCGAGCAGAAGAAGATGAATTGACGTACTTGGTGCAATCAGTGGAAGGACTGATCTGGTAAGGAATATTGACGCCACACATATTAGGGAGACCAGCAGCTTTGCGCACATTAATGCCGCCAATACTGCCAGCTGCTGATTTCAGACAAGTACATACTGTCTTTCTATCTGCTGGGGTCTTAGCTGCACCCAACAGACCTTTAACTCCACCACAGCAACGTCCAAGAGGACCAGAACCCGTCAAATAAGGGAGGCAAGGGGTCATTCTAGACTGAACCTGACCACAGGTCAGTGCCTCTGCATGAGGTGCAACCACCACCATGCACAAAAGCACAACGCATGCAATCTTGCCTACCATTTCCATGCTTAATGTAAAAAGTTACAGAGTAGTATGAGGAGGGTAGGGGATTGGAGGATACTATAAATGTGATGTATTTGTTACTCGATTATTGGATACAAAAGCTAGTGAGATCTAAAGGGTATTAATAGAGTGGTAATTGGGACAAAATTAATGGTGGAATGAGAGAATTAGTTGGGAGTTGAGCGTTATAAGTCCTAGGAGGGTGTATACATAATTAAGGAGGTGCCGCGCGCTGGCTATTAAGTCAAAGTTGAGTTCTTACGTGCTGGACTTTTATTGAACCACTCAACGATTTAGGCATTCTGAAAAGCTACAAGCAATAAAGACAATGGTCCTACTCCCAGCATTCCTTTTCTTGTGCTTCATTTGTCAAATAAATGTGGTAACCTGCTTTCCAGTTCTAAGGGAATGTATGGCTTGGTACCTTCTTTTCATTTTTCTTCAAACTTTATACTATAAAAATAGATGTTGTATTTACTTGTTTACTTTAGGAAATTAAGGAAAAGTTTAATATAATTTTTCTCAATACTATCCGTCGTATGAAATGATTATATAAAGTTATTGCAGTTAAATTTATTAAAACATCATTTAAAAAGAGTGAATTCAAAAAGCTAACCTCACGATTTGATTTTCCCTAAAGTATTTCGACATTCAAACAATAAATTTGCAAATAAAAGTAAAACAAGCCTCATGATTTGAAAGAGAAAAAGAGAAAATAAAGAATGAGTCACAATTTTTTCACGCACAATATTAATCGCACAAAGAAACAAATGTTCCACTGAATAAGCTGAAATTCAAGTAACAAAAGAATCATAATTAAGCACATAAAGAGAAGAAATGAACCTGAAAATGGGAAAGAACAGTGGAGAAAATGCGGATACATTTAGAAAGGGAAAAGAAGAGCTGAGAAGATGAAGGTATAGCCAACGGTGTATACAATGAAGGAACACATATTGCTATGAAACAGCCACCACGAATAAGCAACTGAAAACACCATAATGCCCCCAACTGAATGATGAAAAGATTGAAATGCCCCCAGCTTCTCAAATATTTTATTATAATACTATCAACTTTTGTCCTAAAAACTACCACACGACTTTTGGAAAAAACTTTCACGCACTCGATGTATACATCAAGCCAATACATGTATGTCATGTGTTTGAATTTAAAGTTTATGTTACTTAACTATGATTAATCAACATGTATTTACTTAATTTAATTACATAACCATGATAAAAAATATTAATTTGGTGTATACACCGGGTGCGTGTAAGTTTTTACCCATGACTTTTTATTCTTGTGCCACTTGGCTTCTTGTGTTATTTTTTTGTTTGATTTTTATAAATATATATAGATAATTCTTTTTTTTTTTTTATGTTTATCTTTACCATTAATTACTTTCACCAAATCATTTTTCACTGCCTATTACTTTTTCTAGTTCAAAATAAATAAATTTTTACCTCTATGCATACCTATTAAGAAAAAAAAAAAAACTAGGACATAAATTATACTTTATTTTTCATTTTTACCCTTTTTGATATTATTAAACTTCTCTTGAAATTTCAGTTACATTAAAATAAAGTTAATCAAGTCTCTCGCAACTCATAACCTAGAAATTGTAAATGAAGGGTAGTTAAAAATCTTTCAACATGTTTTCTAAAGAATAACAATTTATATATTTTGAACATTGAAAAATAGCTCAAAAATTCACTTATTTTGAATTTGAGCGAGTCTAAACATCAATTAATATATGGTAAAATCACTGTACAAATCATTATTTTCTGATGTGTCATGCGAGAACGTGATAAGTAAAAGCGATAGAGTATTACTCCCTCCATTTCAAAAGAGTTGACCCTCGTTCTAAAAATATTTATTTCAATTTAGTTATTGTTTTTAGGAAATTAAGAGGATTTCTTATATTCTTTCAATACGGCCCTTGTCATTAAGGGGTCGTTTGATAGAGTGTATAAGAATAATGTTGAATAAGGTGTATTAGTAATGTTTGTATTACTGATGCAAGTATTAGTAGACATTATTTCCTATACAATGTTTGATTTGATGTATTAAAAATAATATATATTTATATATCTTTAATAAAATAATATTTATTTACCGAAATACCCTTTTTATACACTACTATCTTTTCAAATAACAACACATTTTTAAATATATATATATATATATATATATATATATATATATATATATATATATATATATATGAACACCAATAATTCTATACTACTGTGTATATATAGGAACACCGATATGTTTGAAATACACTATTGTAGATTTCAATTCTATAGTAAAATCGATAATTTTCTAACATAAAATTCAAGAAAAACAAAAAACGAAGAGGAATATGAAATCAAGAGGATATGTTGCCGACAACTCCTCTGATTGTTTGGCATGCAAAAAAAATATGGAAGCAACCACCAGCAACTGCTGCATCCAAATATCCAAATATTGAATTTTTATTTGTTCATTTTCATTGAAAAAGAAATTTGAGGAAGGTATTCAATCCTGATAATTCAATTTTTACTTCTTCTCTAAATCCACTTTTCTTTGGAAACCTAATTTCACATATTCTCTTTATCCAAAAGGCTTGAAAATGAAATTGCTGGAATTTGATCGGAATAAAGAGAAAGAAATTGAAAAACAAGAAGATGTTTGATTAAGAAGGAAGAAGATGTGGAGAAATGGTGGGAAAAGAAATTAGTTATTTTGAGGGGTAAATTTGTCATTTAATAAGCCAATGCATGTATTGAAATGCTTTGTACTCCTATTACTAATACATAGAAAAGAGTGGATATTAATAATACATAGACCAAGACCCAATAATATAGTGTATAACTAATGCTTTGCATTAGTTATACACTAGTGAATGTCATCCGTGCTTCACGCGAATTAATTAAATTTTTGAGTGTTTGAATTTTTTAAATTAGTTTTTAAATTTTAAGCAATTCTATTATTCATTTTTTGTTTTATACATGTGATACAAGAAAAACAATGAAGCACGAAACAAACACCAAAATCAGTCCACTAGTTAAGAAATCGAGGACCTCTTTTGGTGACCACACTCGGATTCAACAATGACAACAACAATAACGAGATAAAGGGTGTGTTTTAACACTAAAGCAGCCACCAAACTATATTAACAACTTGAAAATGAAGGATACGGAGAGCAACAACAATGTTATAACAAGAACAACAAGTCACGGCTTACAAGAACTAGAACAACACTAACAAGAATTACAATAAAAGAAAAGGGATAGATAGATAGACAATTGATTGGTATAAACTTAAGAACCCAAGATCCTATTCCACTCTTGGACCCTTAACACTACACATAACAAAAATCTATTTCTTACGTGACACTAGATCGGATTCCACCTCTCAAGCATCGACGTTTCTAAGAAAACACAATCACTAGTGAATCCACACTAGTTTTTTGTCCCAGTTTCAGTTTGCCTCAAGGGAGAGAGGACTTAGTGTTTCAAAAGTCATAAAAGACTTACAATATCATCAAAAACTATGTCTAAAAATCCTATAATGTTCCTTTTATAGCTATTACAAAATATAAGTTAAAATAACCAAAAGGCCCTTCAAAGAGTGGGAATCCATCTAGTATAATTTATGGGCTGATTTGGATGCATTTTAGGCCTCTTTTACTCTTCAATTACACATGCCAAGGCTGGGGTCCAACACACACTCTCCTAAGTCCATATCCGTGATTATTCTCGTATCATCCTCTCCATTTTGAGAGAAATTTATTCATAAATTCATGGCTTCACCTCGTTCAATTGGTCACTTCAAAGGAAACCTACTCAAAATAGACCGCAAACAAATAAAAAATAGTCCACAAAATTATGAAGAATCTGAGGGCTCAATAACAACAAGTCTCGGCCAACATCTTTATTTTGAACCTCAGCCTTCTCTTCATCTTGAGCCTTGTCTTCAATCTCATCCGAAACAAGTCTCCTACCATCATACAAGAATTGTAGTAGTCTTCATATCCTTCATGTTCCTTTCTACCATACTCCTCTATATGGATATATCGGTTTTGGTGAAGTGAAGTTTTGGTTGAGAGGAATTATGTGGTAAGTGGGAGCTTCAGTTGTGGAGCTTGGATGGAAAAAAATTGGCTTCCAAGTTCCTCTTGTTGGACTTGATCGAATTGAGGGGGAAGTGACTCATTTATGTCTCGGGCTTGAGGACATTTGTTAGCTTGGCTTATGTCTATGTCATTTAGTGGTGGTCTTGGAGGGTTGATCGTTTGAGATAAAGCTTTTGGAGTAGAAACACGAGAGTTCCTTCGACTCTCCACTCGATCCAACCTCTCAAGTATAGTAGACATATCTGAGCCCAATGTGTCAAGACCCGCATTCGCCTTAGCTATTTCTCGGGCAATAGCATCAAGGTGGGACAAAATAGTGTCCATTATGGCAAATAAGTTACCTACAAAACAGAAAACACGTTAGTTGTACAAAAACATCCTCACTCTCTCTTTTATTTCCTGTCTCTCGGATCCCTCACACTCAATCTCAAAAGTGTTGTAAGCTTTTTTGTAATCCGAGAGGTGTTGAGAGGTGAATCAATTATGTACGACGACTCAAAAGAATAAAATACACAAACGAACGTAAACACAAATACAAAAAAAAATGGTTTCAAACCAACTCACAATCTAGTAATTGGTCACTAGCTTGTAAGTTAGTATGGGAATCAACAAAAGAAACTAAAGACACAAAATGAATCTAAAATATCAAAAATTAAGCTTAAAATTTATCGGTGAACAGTAATTGGTGATGTGGTAGTTTGTGATTGGCCTCAGTTCTCAACAATTTTATTTTCCAAATTTGGAAGTCTTGATCAATTCTACAATTTGGACTTTGGTGAAAATTGTTCAATGGAGGGAAATACAAACCAGTGTTTGGAATTCAAATTTCAAGACTCAAAAATCTTTGACTAGACTTGTACTTCTCCTTAAAACATGGACCCTTGTTTTATGGAAAAGTGGTGCAGCTGTAATGTAAAGTCTTTTGGTGGTTGGGGGTCTTTCAAGACTTAACAAGTACTACACCTTGTCTTTCACCTTTTGAAGATCTAAAGTTCACTTTAATGTTAACAAGGTGATGAATATGGTGAAGAACTTCAAGAACACAAAAACCACAACAAGAACATCCAACAACAATCTCCAAGAACAACAACAATCCCACAACAACAAGGTCAACTACAAAACCTCTAACAAACGGCCTAGACTCTTGGTGTTGTATTTCAGTCATAAACAAGAGATAAAGGTTGTGAAAAACTTCAAGATCAATAACAACAACACCAACGTCCAACTGCAAGTTCAACATTCGGCCAAGTTATAACAACATCATCAACACACGGACACAACAATGTTCACACAACAACTTTCAACAATTCAAGCTCAATTTTAGATCTAAACTCAAAGTACTAGTGAAAAATAAAACCAATACTTTGGAAACAACTAAACAAAGAAAAGACACCAAGATCTGGACACCAACAACTCAGCCAAGATAACAACAAGACACTAGTCTCGGTCAAGAACAACTCAAGAACACAAGTTTTTTTTCCAACTCTCAAGCCCAAGATTGATCTTGTTAGAACAAAATCAAAGATGAATTTGATACCAAATGATACAAGAAAAATAATGAAGCACGAAACAAACACCAAAATTAGTCCACTAGTTAAGAAACCGAGGACCTTTTTTGGTGACCACACTTGGATTCAACAATGACAACAACAATAACGAGATAAAGAGTGTGTTTTAACACCAAAGTAGCCACCAAACTATATTAACAACTTGAAAATGAAGGAAACGAAGAGCAAAAACAATGTTATAACAAGAACAACAAGTCACGGCTTACAAGAACTAGAACAACACTAACAAGAATTACAATAAAAGAAAAGGGATAGATAGATAGACAATTGATTGGTATAAGCTTAAGAACCCAAGAGCCTATTCCACTCTTGGACCCTTAACACTACACATAACAAAAATCTATCTCTTACGTGACACTAGATTAGATTCCACCTCTCAAGCATCGACACTTCCAAGCAAACACAATTACTAGTGAATCCACACTAGTTTCTTATCCTAGTTTTGGTTTGCCTCAAAGGAGAGAGGACTTCGTATTTCAAAAGTCATACAAGACTTACAATATATCAAAAACTATGTCTAAAAACCCTATAATGTTCCTTTTATAGCTATTACAAAATATAAGTTAAAATGACCAAAAGACCCTTTAAAGAGTGGACACCCATCTACTGTAATTTATAGGCTGATTTGGGTGCATTTTGGGCCTCTTTTATACTTCAATTGCACATGCCAAGGCTCGGGTACAACTCTCCTAAGTCCATATCTGTGATTATTCTCATATCAACATGTGTTTTCCTTAAATTTTCATCAGTTAAGTATTTTTATCCTTCTAAAATACTTAAATTTTATATAATACATTACAAGTGAAAAAATAATTTTATTTTTCTTAAAATAAAGTAGAAAAAGATTCAACATCCATTCATACCTACTTTTAACAAATTTTAGAACAAATCTATTTATGTATATATTTAATGCAAATCTAATAATCTAGCATGCACATTTTATGTTATTTTATCCTTTCTCTTCTCTTTAATTTTTGTATCTTTAATATTTTTTTCATTTGTACTTTTCTACCTCACTTTATCTTCTTTAGAAGAAAATATCATACCTCATTCATTGTCTTCTCTGTTCTAATAATAGCTCCCTAACAATAAAAAATAAGTAATAAAAAATAATACTTTCAAAAATTTCAAAAGAAAAAGATTTAGAAATTCTTATAGTAAATCTTTTACTAAAACTTAAACAAAAACAATAATAATTATTGTTATTATAAAATACCTATATGTTTACAATTTTTTATTGAAAACTAAACAACAATAATAATTAGTGTTATTATAAAAGAGTTCTTTCTTTACTCCTTTATCTAGAGGCCTCTTTATTTGTCAACAATCTTTCATCTCGAGAAACCTTTAGATAAGCTGAAAAATACATGAATGAAAAAATCAAAAAAGGAGAAAAGAAAAAAGTGAATAAAGAAGAAGAAGAAGAAGAAGAAGAAGAAGAAGAAGAAGAAGAAGAAGAAGAAGTAGAAAATTAAAATGAAAATTCAATAATTTCATAGGTGTTTGTTATTTATAGAACGGTTCAACCATTTGAATTAAGTAACTGAAGAAAATAGAAGGAAAGGTGTTTTTTAAGTTTTGAATGAAGGATTGGTGACATTGGCCAACTTAAAGGGTCAAACATAATTAGGAAACTTGATTAAGTTAATTGTGAACTTGATTAATATTTTTAAAACTTTCTAATTTTTTTAAAAATACAAATTAACCCGCACCCCTCTCTTCCAAATCAACCATATCTCTCCTTTCTTTCTCGACAATCTCTCAACTTTCTCTCAACCAACAGTTTTGCAAAAAATTTTCCTTCAAGCTCCGGCGACAAATAGCTGGGCAAGTTCCTTTTCGATTTTCAACTGTCAATCGACGTGAAGAAACAGAAAAACTTGAGCCAACTTCTCCGGCGACAACAACTTCGAGTTCTTCGTCGTCCCATTTCTTCTTTCACAGGTAAAAAATTATGACTTGAGCCAACTTCTCTTCTAGTTTTGATTAACAATTTCAATATTTCTTGCTTAAATTTAAAATGTGGACTGTATAAAACCCTAATTTCTGATATTTCTTCTCTACTCTTTTCGGTGTGAACTATAATTTTTTTTTGTTATTATAGTTCTTATTGTCGAATTGTTGATTTAATTTGTTGGTGATTTTTTGTCACTGTTGATGTTCTTAGTATGTATGTGTTGTGTTGGTGTTGCTGGGTTGATTTATTATTTTTCTTGGTAAAAATGGTGACGTAACATATTAACCATCTGACGCAACAGATTAATCATCTGATCCAATATATCTAATGCAACAGATGAACAAAACAAATCATTCATCTATTGCTACAGAACTCTTCTGTTTGGAAGAAATCTAAATAATATTAATCCAACAGATAACTTATTTGGCAACAGATGAGTGATCTATTTTAACGGATGTGTGGCCTGTTTTTATTATTTTCAATAGATTACTTATCTGCTGCAACAGGTTTCTTATATGCTGCAATAGATATCCTACCTGGTGCAACAGATGAGTGATTTATTTTTATTATTTCCAACAGATTACTTATCCGCTGCAATAGGTTGCTTATATGCCGTAACAGATATCCTACTTGTTGCAACAGATGAGTGATATATTTTTATTGTTTCTAATAGATTACTTATTCGCTGCAACAGGTTGGTTATATGTTGCAATAGATAACTTACATGGTGCAACATATGAGTGATCTATTTTTATTATTTTCAATGAATTACTCATCCGCTGCAACATGTTGATTATATGCTTCAACAGATATCCTACCTGGTATAACAGATGAGTGATCTATTATAATTATTTTCAAGGATTACTCATCCACTGCAATAGGTTGGTTATATGTTGCAACAGATAACATTCATGGTACAATAAATGAGTGATCTATTTTTATTGTTTCCCAACGGGTTACTCATCCATTACAACAAGTTGGTTATATATTGCAACAGATAACCTTCCTAGTGCAATAGATAAGTGATCTATTTTTATTATTTCCAACGGTTTACTCATCCGTTGCAACAGGTCAGTTATATATTGTAATAGATAACATACCTAGTGCAGCAGATGTATGGTATGTTGGAACTGTTATTTTACTGTTGTGCATGTTAGATTTACTGTTATCCCTTTTTAATGATGCATTAATCAATTATAATCTATTTTATGTTCCTGTTAATTTAAGATAATATGGCTCCCAAAAAAAAAAAAATGAATCAAGTCCAAGTAAAGGAACAAGTGAAGCAGCTAGGTTACATCCGCTACTCTATGAACTTGCTTTACAAGCGTTATCTCAATCAGGAGCAGAAGATAATAAACACGGAGAGGAAGAATATTTCAAAAGAGATGATTCAAATGCTAATAATCTTTCCACCAAAGAGTTGGTCAAAATCTTCAGCATTGATCATTATCCTGTAATAATGTTGTGCGATGGTGCCACAAATTTAATGGGTAATTTCATGGTTAAGTCATCCATGAGAAAATCTTTCGATGCCTTCAGAAAAATACTTCGAGAACAAAAATTAGATTCTTATTTCAGAGAAACCTGCTTTGGGTAATATCTTGATTTACCAGAGAACAACAATGTTTGTTTCCAATAAAAATGGTATATGATCTTCTCAAGCGTAGGTTTATGTATGAAAACAAAGATTGTCTGTTTGTTTTGGTTGGAAGGAGTTTTTCATAGTTATTGAACTAAAATGTTATCCTCCTTCTCCTTCTCCTTCTCAAGTTATATCTACTCTAACCCAAAATAAAAACCCCGCACACCCAAAAAAGCCAAAGACAAGTTGAGTGATCGTGATGACCTGGTGTCCATTTGGTCCAAGCTTTAAAAATAAAAATTTGATAAAAATGTTGAAAGGTAAAAGACTTTTAAAGAAGCACAAACAATCATTGTACTTGGTTTGGTTTGTACATAATATTCTTTGGGTGAGAGATGTTAACAACAACATAAGCCTCAATTTAATAAATCTCTTCGAGGATCTTGAGGCATTTAACAGCTATCCTTGGGGTTAGGAATGCTTTAAAATGACTGTCAAATAATTTTTGACTCCGTTAAAGCCAAAGACAGTCAACTTATATGGCTTTCCATGAGCTTTCATGGTAAATATTTCTTTTATTATGGTATGATTCATTTTTTTATTCAATATTACTTTTGATTTATTGTCGTTATGTTATAGGTTTGGGCATTTGAAGTCATTTCTTATTTGAGACAACAAGTGAACTACCAGGAATAAGTTTTTTCATTAAAGAATCCTGAGATGGTTGTCGGCCAAAACTGATAAAAATGCAAAAATTTTTGAACTTTTCAATCCCTCGAAGAAAGCAGTAAGTCTAATAATTCTAATCAAGTTTGTGTTTTAATTAATGATTATTTTAAATGATTTCATCATCATTCTAATATATGTACTGATTTATTTTAGATTGTCCATCCGTGACTTGTTCCGACCAATCAAGAGTTAAAGATACTATTTTTTTACTTTATGGTCTGTGCAAACTTTATCGGACCTTAAGGTCGTTGATAGAATAAAAATAAAATTATTTGGTGCAACAACCTTCACAAAAAAAATAATTTTGGAGGGTGGACTTGTTGTTGTTAATGATGGTAGTGGTAGTGGTAGTAGTGCTGCTGTTGGGGCTAATGATGCTGCTCTTATAGTTTTTGAAACAACAAACCATTATGATTATGATCATACTAGTTATACAGATTTTGCCACTTCTAACAAATTTTCTGCATGCAAATGTCAAGACTGCAAGGTGAAACATGATGAAGTGATTAATGTTATTCATGCACGAACTGCTTCTGTAAAGAAAATGACATCTAAGAGGGGTACCATTCCATCAAAGAGGATTTCATATTCATACACTTCACTAGATATCAAGGTGGCTAAGAAGAGAAGGAAAGATATTTCCAGGGCATCATCAAGCATCGAAAAAAGTAAAATTACAACTCCTCTATCTTTGTCTTGCATCGTTGTTCAATGTAAAATGGCCACAGGAGAGCAGCATGAGCTGAAGAAGATGAATGTATATCATCTGTTCCAACAAACAAACAAACACATATCTGTTTTAGCAGATGATACATCTGCTGAAAATTATCAAACAAATATATATATTTATTGCAACTGTTGTCTAACTTATCACATCAGATGCGTTATCCGTTGCAATATATGTTTGCCTGTTTCAGCAAATCAAATAGGTTTTTGTACTATTTTAATCATGTTCGTCTGTTTAGCAAATTAAATAGGTTTTTGTACTGTTTTAATTTGTACCAACAGATGAATCTTATGTTGCAATAGATGATCCATCTATTGCAACATAAGACTCATCTGTTACAATAGATAGACAATCTATTGTATATCTGTAATTAGCATTGATAATTTTGGCTTTCCAGATGGATGTCACAGTAGAAGCTACTGCTGAAAAGCATAGTATCACAGTTGATAATTCATCGACTGCTTCCAAAGAAGAAGAAAAAGTTGAGCCTGTAAGTTCGGGAGAACAAAAGAATTACCCGTTTGAAATGTTCAACATCTCGGATGAGGCTCCAAAAAAACTAACAAAGTTGATCAACGACTATTCAGAATGAAATTCCGATGGACTGTTAAAGCATTATGCCGGCAGGTACATAAATCAATTTTAAAGATATTAATTTATATAATTTTTGTTGTAAAAATATGACATTAACACATAGAAATCATCATGCAGAAAACAAAATGACGAACACTACAAAGTGAACGAATCGAGTCTTGGTTTTGATATGTTTGACTTTGTTGTTGCACATCCTGGAATGAAAAATTGGTTCTATTTGATGTCACAGTCCCAAACTTGCTGAAATGATGAGTTATAAATGCCATACATATTACTATTAATTAATACTTTATTTAATTGCATTTGTGTATTAATTTTTTCATCACATAATCCAAAATGTTTGATAATATGTGCAACACATCGATGTCATTTTTTACTACCTCTGAAAGAAGGTCAAGTTTCAAACATAAGAACAATACAGATACACGACAGATTATTATTTGTACAAAGTTTACATCAATAATGCCTACGATCAGTATTATCAACAACAACCAAAAATTTCCCGAAATGAGGAATGCTTAATCAACATCATCAAAGGTTTTAGCATTCCAGCTGGATTACCTTGGCATTTGGTCGATGAAGTGTACATCCCAATCAATTGTGGTGATGAATTCCATTTGGTATTGGTTGTCGTCATTCTAAAAGAGGGGCGCATCTGAGTTTATGACTCGATGTTGCGAAGGAGACATTTCGAGCCATCTTTTGAGATACAAAAGCTGGTCAAAATATTGTCTACTTACCTTGATATGAGTGGCTTTTTGGAGCAAAAGGTTCGTACTAATTGATCGACGATTGAAGCATATCGGGATAAAATGGGTAATCCATTTGATGTACAATATGTTGAAGGAATTGCTCAACAAATCATTGGTATCCTGTATGTATAAGTATCATGATTTAGTTTTATTTCATAAATTTCACAACGCTTATATGAACTGCAAGATATGGATTATCTATTTTTTTAAATACAAAGATTGCGGTCTTTTTGTTGCTGCTTAGGCTGAGTATTTGAGCGATGGATTATAAGTACCAAATGATGGACTTGATACCGGATTACTACACAAAAAATATGCTGCTTTTTTATAGAAACGGAGAAACGAAATCTCAAAACCGTACACAAGCGACATTAAAGATCCACGATGACTAAAGCCAAATTTCGTAGCACCGGATGAAGAACAACTTATCCATTTTGAGTAGATCTTTATAGCTTGAGTCTGTCAATGTAATAGCCTATCCTCCTTGGTTAACTTGTTGATTTATTTATAGAGTAGATCATTTATACCCATAATATTTTTTTTACATTTCACTTATTTGTTGAGTTATTTCATGTAGTTTTCAAAGGCTTCAATTTATTTTATGCTGTCTATGAATATAATTTAATCCTTAATTTTGAACTTGTTAATTAAAATGGAAAACTAGATTCAAATATCGCAACAGGTAATACATTTGCTGTAACAGACGACATATCTTATCAAACAGATTTAGACATATATTGCAACATGTAGGTCATCTGCTAAAAATTATATAAAAGGTCTTCCTACTTTTTTTATTTATTCCAATAGATTACCTATCAGTTGAAAAAGATAGATTACATATTACAACAAATTATATATCTGTTGCGACAGACAGATTGAGAAACATCTGCATAATGCAACAAATGACCAACCTATTGCAACAGATAATCAATCTGTCATAATAGGTATGATATCTATTACAACAGATAGACAATCTGTTGCATTATAAAAATTCAACTTTCGTCAGTCATAAAAAATTACAACTACAATATAAAGTGAACAAAGTGGCTTGAAATAAAAAATTATTATCGTGTTCGTCTCTGTCTTTGTACATATTCTTCTTTATACACGGGCTCCAACCATTTAGTTAGTACCCCATAAGCCCAGACCTCTTGTATCTTTTCCACAATAACATCGCACATATCGACTATTTTTGTGCCAGTCAGCAAATACTCGATGTTTGCAAGCGAGTACGGCCCGCATGAGGCACTGGTTTTATTTTTTATAGGTGGATGTTCTTATTTCGACCTTCAAAATCTCATTATTCCTTCTTCAAGACTTCCACCAGTAAATGATCTATCAGTTCACTCTGCGTCAACAGCTTGGGGAACAACTTCAAGTGTGGCTGCACATGGGTTAAAAATGTGGCCTCCCTGAAGACAAGTAAGTTGCAGTTATAAACCTTAATCTTTTCTTCGTCAAGTAGTATCTTAACAACGAGAAAATATTTGACTTCCACGTTCATGACTGTAAGGATTTTCTTTTCCTTGGTCTAGCTCTTGTCTTGTAGATATGGTCTTTTCCCTCTAACATAGTTAATCATATCTTCATCCCATTTGAATGCATAAACTAACTAATCAATTCCCCAACCACCAGGACTAGCTTTTCTACAGAGCCTATCATACCTACTCTTGAAATTATTGTAGAAGTTGAAGTCCATTATCCTATCGGCATCATCATAACCATTCGGGTAGACTAATTTTCTACCCCTCACGAGGCAGAGAATTTCATCAACATACTGTGGTATAATAAGATAATTTTTAAATAGGTTAGTAATTGTAAAGAAAAAAAACACAGTGGAAAGATTCTTATGCAGAGGGTTCTCTAAATCAGTTCACAAATTACCTAGCTAATGCAACTTATGCAATAGATGTGTATTATGTTGCAATAAAATACCTAGCTATTGTAACAGAATACCCAGCTATTGCAACAGATTACATATCTGTTGCGTAACTTCTTCTTCATAGAATAGATAGAAAGACTAGGTTAGAAAAAATAAACTTACATTGTCCACATACCACTCACGCATATTTGTCATACTCGTGAAGTCTTGGGCGGCAAATAAATGCATGGTGTATTCTTATGGAACCTTCGTCTTGTCAATTATGATTTTTTGCAGTTCCTTCTTTTCTTCGTTGCCAAGTGTCATGTATATGTTCACCTTCTTCAACGGATCTTGAACTTCAACAACTCTTGGAGCGGAAGGAGTTGCAATTTTTTTTGTTTTCAGAATGGAGAGTATTTAGAAAATGTTTCTTCTCTTCCTCCTAACCGCCACTGTAGAAGTGTATGGCTTCCTTACTTCTTGGATTGTGTAACACCCCTCTTGAATTTCAATTCCTCGGCAGCTTTAGTAATAACCTCTAGTTTTTCAAGGAGTTTATCCTCTTTGTCCTTGCACACTTTGTATTTGTAATAAGAACATGAGGGTGAAAAGGGGTGAGAGGAACCTGTGCAAGGGGTATTTTCAAATATATTTATTTTTTCCAGAGCACTAACATACTCATAATCACGACTGGCAGCAGCAGCAGCATCATGATAGTTGCTACCATCATTAACTTCACCAGCAACACCCTCAGAAGAAGTACCTAGATCTATTACAGTAGATTGGTCATGAAGAGCTTCAACATTAGGCCGATCATGCCTAACTGCTCTTCTTATGGATGTTGCTCCAACTATTTTCTTTTTTATTAACTCCACCATTGGGTCTGTTGTTGTATCAACAAGACCTAAAGTAATAAAAGAAGTCATCCCTAACTCCAGCCCAGTAGGCATAATCCAAGGATGCACAACCTATAAAAAAGAAAGAAAACATTTAAATCATATAATGATTTACAGTCAGTTGAGTTACATGTTAATACAACCAAATTATGCAATAGATAATCTATCTGCTACAACAGCTGATTTGTATGTCGCAACAAATTGATAATATATTACTTCAGATTACCTATCTGTTGTATAATTTATAGTAGATGGGTAATCTGTTGAGTCGGGTTCTGGGAACCAGAGTAATAGATGGTTAATCTATTATGAAATATGGATCATCTGTCGCAACAGATTACCCATCTGTTACACCAGCTGTAGTTGACGGGTAATCTGTTGCAACAGATGACTCATCTGTCGCAATAGATGACACATCTATTTCAATATATTTCTTTAAGGTAAATTATTTTAGTTGAAAGAAGATGTACTGCATCATCCGGAGGATTAAAGAGATCAGCCTCCTTAATTTTTTGCTGCTCTTTGCAGCCAACCACCTAAGGATCCTTCGATGAGAAACCTCATCTGGGTAATCCTTGAATTGCTTTCAGAGGGGAGGAATGACTTCAAATGCCCAAGCCTAAAAAATGTAAACAAGAATCAAGCAAAAAAGTCATAATAACTATATTCAATATAAATTAATGGATGAGTAAAAATAGTAGTCAATTTTTCCATGAAAGCCCAAGGAAAGCCATATAATATGATCGTCCCTGGGCATAGCTTTATCAGTAAATATTGGATAGTCAAGTAGTAGCTGTCATATCCCCAGGGATAATCATTGAATTTCTCAAAATCATCAGCAAGTCCCAACGAATCATCTTCTATGACTTTTCTGACGTCTCTTGCCAATAAAACGGAATGGACAAACCAAACTAAGCACAATTTCTTACTGTACTGCTTTAGTATGTCTTTATCCTCGAGATCTGTTATCAAATCCCCCACTTTGTAGCTACGTCCAGCAATGCCAACAATCTATCTTTTTTTCTTGCGTTTGTTGAACCTTTTGTGGGGCGTATCCTTAATGAGAGGTTCTTCTGGATGATCGCATCTCAAGCCCGTCACTATGGCAAACTCTTTCAATCTAAAACAAACCGGCATGCCACAGTAGTTGATCCAGATTTCATCCATCTTTTTTTCGCCCTCCTTTAAATCTTTATCATCTCTTGCGTACTTGATCCTACACTTGAGAAGACTATATACCATACTCATTTAGAAACGAAGAGGTCCTCAGGTAGCTTAAGAAAGTATGCAAAGAAACTCCTCTTAAAAAATCTGTCTATGTTTTCATTCTTCATAATTCTCCTAAATTCATCAAAAACTTTCCCCAACTGAAATTTAAGTACAAGATCACCAGTTACTTCTGTAGGGACATCTATCGGCATCTCAACTCAAAACCTATCAATACTAATGGTTTTGACAAGATCATGCTGGGATTTTGATATTAATTCACGCCCCATTGGTGAGAAGGAGTTCTCACTTTCCTTAGCTTCATTTTTCCCTGACTGAGATTGTTCAGGAAGTTCCTTCGAATCTATCTGTACTCTAGCCTTTTTTGTTGGATGGTTAGAAGTTGATCCACTTTCAGTTTATTTTCTTTTGGGAGACATCTTTTAACTACAAACAACAGAACAATAAAAATACATTACATTTGATGTCTGCATAATTTAAAAAAAAAGAAGACAAATTTCAATAAATTATTATACGCCACATTACGAAAAATTACTCCAATGGATAACCTATCAGTTGGAACAGATGTGAAATTTGTTTGAAGACCTATTTAATATCTCCTAACAGATCTTCCACCTGTCGCAACAGATGGACCACCAAGACCACCACCAATGCCACCAAGACTACCATTAATTCCACCAATAGCAACAACAATACTAAGACCGCCAACACTACCACTAATACCAACACCAAGACCATCGACACCACCACCAAAATCATAAATACCGACACCACCAATAACAACCACCAACACCACCACAAAACCATCCAACAATACCACAACAGTCAACAAAAACACTATAATAAAAACTAGAATTTTCTCGAGTGCTTCCTACGTTTTTAGCATCAAAACCCAAAATTGTTAACCCATTCTCGAAGATAATACAACTAAAAGTCTTATTTTTCACCATTAACTTAAAAACCTTATTTTTAGAATAAATAAAAAATGTAGAACTCTTCTCAAACTTTGTTACCTACGAATACAGAGAAAACAACAGATACAAGCAAGAATAAAGTCGAAAATAACAACCATGCAGTCGGAAATAGAAGAAAATTGATCTATTTTGAAGGGTTGAGCAATATGTTGAGTAGTTGTTGTCTGTATTGTTAAGAGAGAGAGAGAAGGGCGATAACTTGAGATTTGAAATAAGGAAAAGTTTTTTCCACAATGGATGATTTGTATGGGTTGATTTGTAATTTTGAAAAAGAATGACAAGTTTTGAAATTGTTAATTTAGTATGAATTGATATTAATTAATTTTTAAAATTTTAAAAGATATATTTTTTAAAATATTAAGTTAATGAGAATATTTTCAACTTAGAGTGATCGATCGACGACTCGGGTCGGGATGAACGTAATACCAACACCATGCAATTACAAAAACTCAATTGATGTTGTAGTTCACCCTATGAACTCATTCATCCTTAGTTATACCAAAATTAATTTAGGTGCTAGCTTAACATTAAGTTAATGAGAATCTTTTCAACTCAGAGTGATCGATCAACGACTCGGAACGGGATGAACGCAATACCAACACCATGCAATTGCAAAGACTCAATTAAAGTTATAGTTGACCCTATGAACTCATTCATTCCTATTTATACCTAAATCAATTTAGGTACTAGATTAACATTAAGTTAATGAGAATCTTTTCAACTAAGAGTGATCGATCGACGACTTGGGTCGAAATGAATGCAATACCAACACCATGCAATTGCAAAGAATCAATTGATGTTATAGTTGACCATATAAACACATCCATCCCTAGTTCTACTAAAATCAATTTAGGCACTAGCTTAACATTAAATTAATGAGAATCTTTTCAACTCAGAGTGATCGATCGACGACTCGGGTCGGGATGAACGCAATACCAATACCATGCAATTGCAAAGATTCAATTGAAGTTGCAGTTGAATCTATGAACTCATCCCCAGTTTTACTTAAATTAATTGCAATGAAATCTGTTGCGATAAATGATTGAGCTGTTGGAAATTTTTAAACAAATATTCATATATGTTGCAACAGATAACATATCTGATTTAATTATCAAATAGACATTTGCATCTATTATGATAGATGACTGAGCTGTTGGAAATTTTCAAACAGATATTGATATCTGTGGCAACAGATAACATATTTGATTTAATTATCAAATGGATATTTGCATCTATTATTACAGTGACTGAGCTGTTGGAAATTTTCAAATAAATATTGATATATATTGTAACAAATGACATATCTTATTTAATTATCAAATAGACATTTGCATCTTTTGTTACATATGACTGAGTTATCGGAATTTTTCAAATAGATATTTATATTTGTTGCAACAGATAACATATCTATTTGAAATTCTTTTTTTCTTTTAATTTTAAAGCAAACTTCTGTCCGAAAGAAGAAATATAGATAAAATAGTACTACTAAAGGCGGTAAAAAATATTTTTTGGATAACTCAAAAATCTCATTGACTAGTCTTATCTTGTTTTTTCAATGTCACCTGTCTTCCTCGTGCCCCTCAAGTAATTAATGAATATTAATTAATGAATATTTATACCCATGTCTACATTATCTCCTTCATTCCTAAGTTTATTTTATTCGTCTCTCATATTTTTCTTTCTCTCCTCTTTAGGGTTATCACAACCTTTTTTCTCTCTTTTCTCTCTTCTTTCTCATAAAGATCCTTTCGGATCTAAATCGATCCATATTTTTTCTCGACTGAAATTGCTATTTTGATCCCCTTTTGACATTGTAGGTAAGGTATGGTTCACTATTGCTCTTTCATTCTCGTCTTCTTCTTTGCAAGTTATTTACATCTATTTTTTTTATTTAATTACCATTTACCCATATCATATTTATTTAAAGTTTTTGAAGGAACTTTTAAGTGTTGAATAAATGAATTGAGAATTTTTATTATAATATGCAAAAAAGGTCATCTGTTGGGAGAAGTTTAAAAGCCTTACTGGCAGTATCATGTTTTTGTATGTATTTTGTTTGTTTCTTTGTTGTTGATGCTGTTATTAATGTTGTTGCTGGGGTTGGTGTTGTTGGAACTTATTGTGTATTGTTGTTGATGGTGTTGGAATAAAGAATATTGTTTCTTTGTTGTTGATGATGTTGTTGGAATAAATGATGTTGTTTCTTTGTTGTTGATATTTTTTATTTGTTGTTTCTTTATAGTTTATGCTGTTGTTGATGTTGCAACAGATGGAGCAAATGTTGTAACAAATCAAACCATTAGCAAGGCTGGTTTGATGTATTCCAACCGACTCCACATCTGTTGCAACAAACTACACATCTGTTGTAACAGATGGATAATGTTCTTTTCATTATTCTCGTGTTTGACATCGATTTTTTTTCCTTTTCTTTGTAGATATAAGAAACTAAAAGTTGATCAACTTTTGCCCAACCAACACAAGAGGCTACAATAAAGATGAGTTCAGAGGAATAAGCTACTTGCAGATGGAACCACTTCATATGTGGGAGTTATGTATTACTGATAATGTTATCATAAAAACACACATAGAGTACACTGATTTTGTGAATGTTGTTCTTACCGTTTAGTCATTGATCAATCAAATAAGATATCTGCAATTTTACAGTTAAGTTTGATAGGTCTGAACTTATAAGGCTGAGGGACCATGAATATGATTCTAATACCCTGTTAAGATTTAATGTCGGTTGTTGCTCATGTTTATGTATCAAGCATTGTGAAGGGGTCTAGTTTTGGTGTCATTGTAAAGAGATTCAATAGCGATTGGACTACCTTTTAGGGTGCATTAGACTCTGAGAGGCCCTTCAAAGCATTCCACTACTTTAACCAAGAACGAAAATCAATATAG
>NC_061116.1:180116738-180197694 GCF_002878395.1 Capsicum annuum
GAAAATGGGGGGTTGATGAAAGACTATATCAAATGAGAGATAATTGAAGAGGAAATATAGGGTAGAAAGGAACTTCTAGCAAATATGGCTGATGAAACTGACTTAAAACATGAGAAATCTGAATCATGTGCAAATATAAAAGTGTATCTGATAATGAAAAACCCATCTGTTGTTTCTCTGAAAAAACATAGTGCAGATGGTCTCTTTGCTAGGGAGTTGCGTCTAGGTAGTGTGGTCTAGATTATCACCTAGATAGAAAATAACAAAAGACCAAGAAAGCATCCTCGCGAGCATCGAGGGTTGAAATGATGTACAGTAAGTCTAGAGAACTTGTGCAAATAACAGCTGCAGTTAAAATAATGAATCTAAGTGAAAGCTGCAATTTCTAAATTTTAAATTGTATCCTATGCCTTCTTGTTTGTGTTTTCGATTAGGTCCACATTTGTTGACCTGATCGAAACCACAAACAAGATTGAAAGGCAGATTGAGTATCATTACTTCCTTAGCAATATGGATTATAATTGATTGTGTTTTATATCCTTAGCATGATTTCAATATATCTTAGAAAAGATTAGAGGCTTGCTGTAGTATGTGAATCCCGATATTTTCAAGCTTGTTGATTTGGTATTCAAGCTTGTCATTGCCGTCTCTGAAGTTGATATAGAGTTCCTGATCTTTTGTGAGCTCGATCAGGAACACTTTCTTTGAAGTTCTGGCATTGTGAAGGCCTTCAGAACACTTTCTTCAGAAGTCTTAAATGATACATGGAGGGTCACTATGTTTGTTAGGTCAAAATATGTTGGTGCACAGTTAAGCAGTGGGGTCCTAACATTTGAATAACTCACTTTTATTGAGTGTTGCTCAATGCAGCTTGCTCAACTAACCTTCAAGGGATTTGATAAATTAATTAGCAAGGAGTTACATAACATTTGATCTAAACTGATTCCACCAAGCCTATCAAATGTTACGTAACTCCATGCTCATTATCCTATCAAAAACCTTTGCTCGAGTTAGTGGGCAAATCAAACGAGCTCAATCTCTCAGCCTTTCTGTTGATCTCTCTTCTCCCATATAGAGGATAAGATATCCTCCATGCAAAAGTCTACACCGTAGCCAGAAATTCTTGCCACAACGAAAGTCTTTAGAAGGCATGATTAGTAATCTCTCAATATCACTTTTATATCTTTCTTGATGGCTCTTGCAATTATATTGGAATGGACAAATCAAACTAAGAATAATTGCTCACAATGTCTATTCCAATATATTGGCAAGATATGTCAAGATAACCATAAAAGTGATATTGAGATATTACTAGTCATGCCTTCTAAAGACTTTCGTTGTGGCATGAATTTCTGACGACGGTGTAGACTTTTGCATGTCGGATATCTTGACCTCTATATGGTGGAAGAGTGATGAGCAGAAAAGTTGAGAAATTAAGCTCGTTTGATTTGTCCACGAACTCGGGCAAAGGTTTTTGATAGAGTAATGAGTCTGGAGTTACGTAACATTTGATAGGCTTGGTGGAATCAGTTTAGATCAAAGTTACGTAACTCCTTGCTAATTAATTTATCAAATTCCTTGAAGGTTGGTTGAGCAAGATGTATTGAGCAAAGCTCGATAAAAGTGAGCTATTCATCTGTTTGGACCATTGTTTGACTGTGCATCAACACATTTTGACCTAAAACAAACATAGCGACCCTCGATGTATCATTTAAGGCTTCTGAAGAACGAGTTCTGAAGGCCTTCTATAATGCCAGAACTTTGAAGAAGAAAGTGTTCCTGATCAATATCACAAAAGACGAGAAACTCTATACCAACTTCAAAGATGGCAACGACAAACTTGAATACCAAATCGACAAGCTGGAGGCAAGCTTGAAAATTATCAGGATACACATACTACAACAAACCTCTAATCTTCTCCAAGATATGTTGAAAGCATACTAAGGCAAGAAAACACAATCAATTAATCCATATTGCTAAGGAAGTAATTCATTTTCAATCTGTCTTTCAATCTTGTTTGTGGTTTCGATCAGGTCAACAGCCGTGGACCTAATTGGAACCACAAATAAGAAGGCATGGGATGCAATTTAAAATTCAGAAATTGCAGCCTTCACTTAGATTCCTTATTTTAACTGCAGTTGTTATTGGTGCAAGTTTTCTAGACTTATTGTACATCATTTCAACCCTCGATGCTCGCAAGGCTTCTTTTTTGGTCTTCTGCTATTTTCTATCTAGCTGGTCATCCTAGCCATGCTTCCTAGTTGTAGCTCCCTAAAAAAGTGTCCATCTGTATTATTTTTCTTTCAGAGAAACAACAGACAGATTTATATTATCAGATACACTTTCATATTTGTACTTGATTCAGATTTCTCATGTTTTAAGTCAATTTCATCGGCCAGATTCGCTAGAAGTTCCTTGCTACCCTATGTCTCCTCTTCAATTATCTTTTAGATGACATAGTTTTTTATCAACTCCCCTTTACCTCACAGGCATTCTCCTTCGGCTCCTTCTGGCGTATAATCATCTTCTCGAACAACCCTTCCATATAAATTTGGGCCAGGGGAATTTCTATTGATTTTTCGTTTTTGTTTGATGCAGTGCGAGGCTTTGAAGGCCTTCTCAGAGTCAAATGCACACTTAAAGTTAAGTTCAATCGCTTTTGGATCTTTGCAATGACACCAAATATTGATCTCTTCTCAAAACTTGACACGCATAAACATGAGAAACAACCGTCAGTAATTCGTAATAGGGTATTGACACCATCATCATGGGGCCCTCGGCCTTATCAATTTGAACCCATCAAACTTAACTATACAATACATGGTCTTGTTTGAATGATCAATGCCTAATCGGTTAAAAACTGTATTCACAAAAATATTGTAATTTGTGTGTGTTATCCCGATGACCTTATCAGTAATACTTAACTCCCACACATGATAGTGGATCCATCTATCTGCGCACACCTTATTCTTCCTAGCCCATCTAGGACTTAACTCCTGACACTAACCTATTAAAATTATCAAATAGTTATAGACATCTGTTATGACAGATGATCAATCTATTGCAACATATGACTTATATGTTTGAAAAATCAAACAGATATATGCATCTGTTGCAATAGTTTTAATATTTTATAAATTATCTAACAGATAGAATGTATTTTGCAACAGATTACCCATCTATTAGATTTATTTTAAAGTAATTTTTTTTCCAAAATACAATAAAGATAAAATGTTTATTTAGATCCTTTTTTTTAATTTACATATTCGAAAATTTTCCAGTTTTATTTAATTAAGGGATGAACAGCCTTGGATTTTTGACTAACCCTTTCCTTTATAAATAGGTCCCTCCTTACTTGTTCATTCTACTACTACACTTCCAGATATAGCTGATCCAGATTCGTAGAAGAAGATTTATATCGAGTCCTTCCGGAAACTTTGAAGGCAGTATAATGAGCTCCAGAGGGATTTGGCCGACTTCAAAGCAAGGCTGAGGAGGGTCCTGCTGCTGTCGGCTGAAAATTGTCCTTCAGACAATGAAAGTAGTAATAGTAATACTTATAATAATAATAATAATAATAATAATAATAATAATAATAATAATGATAAAAATAATAATAATAATAATAGTAATAATAAAAAGGTTATGTTTTTCCTTTTAGCATATGTATTTTCCTTTTTTATATAGGATCTACCTAAGGGATTCAAAAATTTTGGTCGACTTTGAATTTTTAATTCTTATTTAATATTTAATTTTCATTCTGTCTATTCCTTATTCTCAACAAGTCGACGGTTGAAGGAAGGGTGAGAGTTTGTGGTAATGGATGAACCATAAATCTGTTGTGACAGATGGATCATATATTGCAACAGGCGATTATTAATAAAAAAGGGTTATTATTATTATTATTGAGAGGGTTCAAGTCTTTAGTCATGACTTTTTGATTATTTCATATGAAAAACGGTTCGTAGAATAAGGAAATAAATGATAACACAATTTATAATCGTAAAAGAATGGTTATTTAATTTTAATAACTGATCGTGACTTTTTGACATATTTATTTTTAAATCTATTTTTTTAATTTATATAATAAAAAAATTATCAAATTTGGATTAAAGATATGATGATTGTTAAAAAAAAGGATAGCCTATATGTGCAACAAATAGATTATCTGATAGAACAGATTATCGATTTATTGTAACAAATAGATTATCTGTTGTCACAGATGGGTTATCTGATGCAATAGATATATAATTTGTTGCCACAACTCAATAAAAATGATTACTGAATATATAAATCGACATTTTTGTTTTTAAATCTATTTTTTTAATTTATATAATAAAAAGGTCACCAAATTTGGATTAAAAGATACAGATATGATGATTATTAAAAAAGATATATGTTAAAACAGATTATCGATTTGTTGCAACAAATGGTATATTTGTCGTCACAGATGGGTTATCCAACGCAACAGATATATAATCTGTTGACAAACTCAAAAAAAACGGTTACTGAAAGGAACTAATTAAGTCATAACTTATCAAGTCATAACTTTTTACAGTAATAAAAAAGTCACCAATTTGAATGTAATTAATAAATGGAGGTGAATAGTCGTGCCTTTTTTATGCAACAGATTGTTGATTTTTATATTCAAATTTATATATTTTCAAAGCATAATTAATAAATCTAATTTGGTAAAATATATTCCTAATAAATATTTTTCTTAATGGGTGTGTCGAGTCTAACTAATACGAAAAGGAGGGACTAAACATAAATTTGAATAATTGATGTTTAAATAGGCGACAAGTAGTGACTTTTCGACATTTTTATTTTTAAATCTGTTTTTTAAATTTATATAATAAAAAAGTCATCAAATTTGGATTAAAGATAAAGATATGATGATTATTAAAAAAGATATATATTGTAACAGATATATTGTCTGATGCAACAGATTTTTAATTTATTGCAACAAATGGTATATTTGTTGTCACATATGGGTTATCTGATGCAACAGATATATAATCTATTGCCACAATTCAATAAAAATGGTTATTGAAAAGAACTAATTAAGTCATAACTTTCCACAATAATAAAAAAGTCACCAGTTTGAATGTACTTAATAAATGGAGGTGAACAGTCGCGCCTTTTTGCCTAACTCTTTCAAATTCAAGCCTCTATAAGTAGGTCCCTCCTTACTCGTTCATTCTACTACACTCTATTTATTTCTTAGTCTTGTCTTTCATATTACACCATTAACTATTTTCTCTTTAAGGACTTGATAGCTTTTCCCTGTCTCTAGTAAGTTTTTTTCTTGCTTTTTGTGTAAATATATGTTGTATTACTTTCAGATTCTTTTTTTTACTTTTGTTTTTGTGTTTTTTATCAATTTATGTGTGTTCTAGATATAACTGGTCCAGTGTGGGATGTTGTTATTTTACGAGACACCGTGTGGGAACTGCAAACGCAGGTTCATGACCTACAGTGGGAATTGACCGTTGTCAGAGTAAGGATGCTGCGGGAGATCTGCAGGATGAGAAGGGCGCTGCTGCTGCTGGTTGAAGATTGGTCGACTGAAAATAATGATGATGATGATGATGATGATAATAATAATAATAATAATAATAATAATAATAATTAGATTATTTTTTTCTGTTACCTATGTATTTTTTTTGTTTAATAAAAAATTTATGTTTGATCTACTTTGACGTTTTAATTCTCATTTAAATTTCATTCTGTCTATTTCTTCTTCTAAAAAAATATGTCTACGATTAACGAATAATTTGAATCCAGTATCAATAGCAAAAGATCAACATAGAAGTTATCTGTTGGGTTTATGACAGGAGCTATATTATGTTGTTCGAAACAGATTATTCATCTGCTGCAACAGAATTATAATCTGTTACAACAGATAAATATTTTGTTGCAATAGATTACTTGTATGTTGGAACAGATTACTAATCTTACGTAACAAATTAATTATCTGTTGGAACAGATTACTAATCTGTCGCAACAGAACCCATCTATTCGATTCATGTTACGGACACTATAGAACCATAAATATAAATCCAGCATATGAGTCTTCTGTTGCAACAGAATATCTATCTGGCGCAACAGATGATAGATCTGTTTAAATAGATTACTAATCTGATGTAACGGATTAATTATCTGTTGGAATAGATTACTAATCTGTTGCAACAGAATACCCATCTGTTCAATTCATGTTACGGGCACTATAGAATCATAAACATGAATCCAACATATGAGTCTTCTGTTGCAACAGAATATATATTTGGTGCAACAGATGATGGATCTGTTTAAACAGATGGCTCTTATGTTGCATTCATGTTCACGTGCTAGCTATTGTTGAAAAAACATCACACTAGCAGTTACCCAGATGACAAATTCAACTAAAAAGCATAATTTGACTTACTAAAGTCTTCTATCAAGTAAATGTCAAAGTTGAAAGTGATGTACGAAACAAAATTTGACCTAAGAAATTGGTCAAAGAGCAGCAGTTGCGGTAACAACAACAACAACAACAATGGTCAATAAGAAGATTATGGAGAGGATAATGAAGTATAAGATGATGATAACAAAGCAGAAGATGATGAATAAAACAGTAGCAACAATGAATAACAAAAATTGCGAAGAGAGAGAAAACAACAACATATGAGAAGAGAGAGAAACACACCTTTTTTCCCTCTGTTTTCCATTATATCAACTAACATTTGGATCAAAGTGTAAATTTAAAAACTTGTGGGTTATTTTAAAAAATTTTCAACTTTCTTAATCCATAATAAAGTAATTGTCACCTCCACTCAATTATTAAGACTTGAGTCACCTACACCTGATTTTCAAACTCTTTTTCCACCTACAGTTCAAGGCCCCAAGTCTCTGCAGTAGACAAAAGTATCTTTTTACTTATTTCTTTCAATTATTATAATATTAGATTTATAATATTTAATAGGAATCCTACAATATATGGTAAGGATATATATATATATGTACCTCGTTCAGTGAGTTCAGTTTTATAAAATTATTTTGACATTATAAAAGAAAATATATCTTGATTAATAAATAAATTGATGATTTTATGTGTAAAACTATTTATTATCTATTATTAATATATAAGCGACAATAAGCAGACACCTCATGATCGACGTATCTGCTTTAATTGGCACCTCATGATCGATGTACATGCTTCGCTTCAATTGGTATCCTCATAGCCGACATTCATATTATGCTATAAACATAGTCATTGGATTACAATTCTACTTTCACTTTATTTAATTTTATTTTTGAATGAAATTGATGTCATTAGAATAATTCAATTCAGTTAGCATTTTTCTAGAAGCTAAATTATTAATTTAACTAAATCTCTTAATATTTTATGTGGGGAAAAGGAAAAAGAACAATCGATATTTTCCTGTTTCCTCTCTCTATATATTTTAGGATTTATTTTTTTTCATAGACAAGAAAAATAAAAATCTATTAATAATAATTGTTCATATATTTTTCTCTTAAATAACAGTTCAAAATTTTTTAAAAATAGTAAAGGAGTCTATTACAGATATGAAAGAGCAAAATTGTTAAAAAGTAACAGTATATTAATGTTAGAATAAATTCAGTATCTATTAAATAGCACAGCTTGTACTTAAAAAAACAAACTATTAAAGCTTATTTTTAAGAATAAAGAAGATATATCAAAATACATAGTTTATTCATAATTGAAACAATTACATATAATTAAATCTTAAAAGAGAATTTATATAGAATTAGAGAAACTAATCAATTTCTTATGACGAAATATATTCAAAGAATCTTAATAAAATTATAAATAAGTCAATTTCAAATTGTTAATTGGATAAAAATCATTATAAAAAATATCTCAATTAGCAAATACCTGTGAAGAATGCATGATAGTTTATATTTAAACTTTAAGAACATACTAAAATCCTAAAAGAAAAATTCTCAATTATTAACTGACTATCAAAAATTCATGATAATTTATTTTTGTCACATTAAAAACACGCTAAAATTTTAGAAAACTTGTCTAAAATTACAACAAAATTAGTCTCTTCAATCATAAATACTATCAATATTTCACTAAAAACTTCTCAATTAGCAATTGTCTATCATGAATACATGATAATTTGTTTTTATAAACTCCGAAAACATATTAAAATTTTAGAAAACTTACCTCAAATCACAAGCAAATTTATTTCTTTAATTATAGATATTTTCAAGATTACAAACATCAAGAACTAATATTTTAGAAAACATATCTTAAATCACAATCAAATTTATGAACGTCGATAATAAAGAAAAAAATTGTTTGATAACTACATCATGAACGTATTATTGTAAAAAGGAAGGATTCTCAACTTATAAGATTTTTTTTTTTTTACTTTCTTTCTTTGGCAGATCAATTTGTATTTATTCAATTTAATAAATTAACTTTTGTGGGTTTTTTTATTTTTAGGTTTAGTTTTCTTTTTCTTTTTTCCCCCTATTTTCCTCTACATTTTTTTTGTTCCTTTTCAATTCAAAATAGTTTTCTTTTCATTTATATAATCTATTTTTTTCTTTTTCCTTTTTTCCTTGTTCCCTTTTTCCTAGAGACGTTTTTTTGTGTCCTTTGCAATTCAAATTAGTATTCTTTTTACTTATTTAATTATTAATAAATTATATATTAGGTAAGATTTGAATTAATTTAGAAGTGTTAAATATTATAATTTCTTTTCTAACTCAAATAAGGACTTTAATTAATTTCAAAACTCTAATATTAATAATAATTAAATAACAATAATTTGAGGTAAATAGTAAAAAAGATGATTTTTTCTAATGAGGAAATTTTTAATGAAGGACAAAAAGTTCAAACAACATTATTAAGGACCGTGTATATCTCATATTAATAAATAAAATTATATGAAAAGAAATAAAATTATTTACAAATAGCAGTTGAGTTAAAATAAATGTTATATCTATTTAAAAGACATAATTTAACACTACAAATATCTCATGTTAATCAATAGAATTATACATAAAATAAAAAAATTAATGAATTAAGAATTTCTGCTTACCAAAAAAAATTGTCGTAGAGGAGGTTAAGACTAATACTTATAATATAAAATATAAAATATAAAATATAAATAAAAGGGATAGAAAAAGAGATGGTTTAACATTTGGAATAATTTGAATAACTCTCTCAAACTTTTTCATTATAAATAGGTAATAATAGAAAATGAAACAAAACCTAATGTAATAAATATTCGGTATTGAGTATACAAAAATTATCTTGTGGTGAGATAATTGAGATCCCTCCATACTTAATCAGAGGTCGATCTCAAATTTAAGGATACAAAAAGTAAAAAGCTTGGATAAAAAGTTAGAAAGTGACTTTTCAGCTATATATATACGTAGAAAGGTCTCGTCAATCATCATTATTCTGATCCAGCAAATAAGTATAAAACTAAAATGTCAAGCTCTGATATTTTAATAAATGAAATGTTGTCTATATCGTTAACCATATTCGCTTGACTTTGCTTCAAAGGTCTATACTAATTTGCCTAAAGTAATAATTTTGGTGAAGAGGGAACCCAAAAATTATAGGCCAAAGCCACTTAAAACACATAATTCTTTTCATAATTAATTAATGTTGCCATGACAAGTAATAGTTAAACCTAAAATAGTACTAAAATATAACTATAAGATATATATATATTCGAACTTTGGATATTAAAAAGTTCTAGCACAAGGGATTTCCTTTAAAGAATATTATGCATTGCAAATCTAAGTCAATTGGAGCTTCAATACAAAAATAAAAGATACAAAGAATGATCTTTTTTTTCTCAAATCTATACTATAGAGAAGTAGAAATTCTCACTTTAATAAATATTCTAAAATCCCTTTAAAATTTTCAAGATACCTAACAAATAATACTGGGAATCAAAGAAAAGTCCAATGTACCCTTTACACCTAAAAATCTGTTATTATATTTTATCTTTATCCTCAGAAAAATTAGATGTTGCAATTTGATTTTAAAAGAATTTTGGTGGACAATTATCTTTAATAGCACCATATATGGTTACCTGTACCTCGTCGAGGCATTGACGGACTTGAATAGAAAGCGTCTTGATTACATCCCCTTCTCCATATTCAAGGAGTTCTTGTCATCTTGTTCTGCTATGCTTATTATTTCTTGTCCGGTAAAAAGTTGAAACTTAATGTAATTATGATTTAACTTAATTTTGATTATTAATCAATAATATTAGGAAAACAAAGATGATTAAATGCTTCGACAAACCACATGCCTACAACATAAAATTTACAATGTTACCCAAAGCTAAAAGAAAACAATAACAACAACAAATTAGTGTAATCCTATAAACAGAATATACATAAATCTTAATTGACAAACCTTATTCGCCCTTACCTCAAGAATAGAGAGGTTGTTTCCAGAAGATCCTCTAGCAAACGGAAAATATCATATAAAAAAACCATCAAGCTATTAGATAAATAAAAAATATACAAACAAAATAAAGCAACTTTCTATATAATGAAATCATGATTCTTGATTTTTGAATTAGTAGTAAAAATAGCTTCTAAGAATTTTTACTCATGTGGGGTACGAATATGTCATTTCTGAATCTCTGACACAAAGAGAAAAAGAGAAATCAAGAACTCCCTGTGCCCTTGGGGGTCGTTTGGTAGAGTGTATTGACAAAAATAATATATGTATTAATTAATGTGTATTATAAATATCTTGTTTGATACAATTTTTAGTCAATGTATAACTAATACAAGCATTAGTTATATACTCTATTGTGTATTAAGGTGTGTATTACTAATACCACCCATTTTTTATGTATTAGTAATGCAAAGTCTTTAATACATGCATTAACTTATTAAATAACCTTAATACCCCTCAATTTTCCTCTCAAAATATTTCACCATTCCTTTTTCTGTCATTTTAATTTGCAATAGTGAATCTTTTCAAAACATTTCACAATTTTTTTCCTACCATTTTAATCTACAACAATGAATAATTGATTTAAATAATTGTAATATATTTTTGCTTTGCTTCGAGGGTCTTTAAAAAGATTAAAAATAATTGAGACTATTTCTTAATTTTACGTCTTATATTTTTTTTTCCGACTATGTTAATCTGTTGACATAATATTTCATGCGCAAAGACGAAGGTCTTGCAATTAATTCGAAACCTATATATACTAGTTCAACAATACTAATTATATTTGAGATGACAAAAAAATTTTGTTGCAAAAAAGTGTACAAAATCAAAGAAGGGTATTTTTGTAAACAAACATTTTTTTTATAGAAATTATGTAAGATGTATTATTTCTTATATATCAAACCAAACAATGTATAAGAAATAATACATGCATAACTAATACAAGTATTACTAATACACTATATTTTGCATTGATCTTATACACTCTACCAAACGACCCCTAGGTTCAACAACAACAAATTGCATATCATGTAGGTTTAGAAGACCAAAAAATAAGGGGGGGTGGGGGGGGTGGGGGTTGAGGGAACTAAACCAAAACAAATAGGGATCTTTTGAGTTAAACCAACGTAATTAATACTAATCATAAGAAAACCTTATGCATTTAATTTTTAATATATTTATTATAGTCAATATTTAATATCATAAAAATAATGATATAATTATTGAAATAAAAAAGTGAAGAGATAATTTTGTCTGTTGCGAAGCGCTATTGGATCAAATGACAAAGACATTGTTGAGAAAAAGATGGTTTTTTCTCGAATTGTAATATGTATATATCTTAAATAAGAGAAGATACGTAATTATGTGTAAATGTTTACATAATACACTTACGACTATATCAGGATGGATATTAAAAGCATTTATCTCAATTTCTTCGTGACTAATTAATTAAACCACATATGATCACTAAAAGAAAATCATCAAGAGAATAATTTTCTCCTAATAATAAATTTAGATAGACCATCTAATTTTTGATAATAAAATCGTATTTTAAATTAAATTGGTAGAAGTTATACCTCAATTATCCATGTTCTTTTGAAGCTTAGAATTTGAACTGAAATTTTCATCGTCCTTGCCGCATTCTTTCGGACGATGTCACAACCTAACAAACACAAATTATGATGATTTTAAAAAATAAACAAATTTAAATAAGTAATAAGGATAGAATTTCAAAATACCGAAAGCACACATAAAAAAGCACACAATTAGACAATCAAAACAACATTTAAAAGCAACGAAAATCAATAAATTTTCTACATTATAATCTTCTATAGGAATAAAATCAAGAATCAAAAAATTTAAAGCCACAAATTATAAAGAACTCTAGAAGAATGTAAACTGAGAGAAAATCATAATGGGTTTAAAGGTTCAACTCCAAATGTATTGCAAAATCTGGATTTTTTTGGTTGGAGTTTAATGTGTTGCTAATCGTTTTTTGTTTAATATATAATTTAGAAGTTGGGTATTAGGTTTTGTAAGGGATTAGGACTTTTGTTTTGTAGAAATATTTTTGTGCCTTTTTTTATACGTTTGCCAAAATTAATTTACATTACTAATGAAGAATATCCCATTAATATTATGCCTAAACTAATTCTATGCCTAATTAGTTTTATGTTTAAAAGAATTCTGCCCCTAAAATTTGGAATAAAATTTAAATTACATTAACCTATATTTAAAAGGATTCTATTTAATTAAAATATGAAAGGAAAGTTAAGTCACATTAACTCAATAAAATTAAATGATAATTAAGGAAAAATAGTAAGAAGACGATTTTGTCTATTACGAACTCTTTTAATGAAGGGCAAAAAGTTCAAATCACTTTTCTAAGGGTCTTCACACTTTTAATATAGTATAGAATAGATTATAGATTATAGATATAGATATAGATATAGATTTTATATATATATATATATATATATATATATATATATAGAAGAATAATGTTGGTAATTTTTTCTCCTTTTGTACTTGAAAAAAGAGCCTAAATTAGAGAGGAAAAAAAGGGGCATAATAAAATGCACTGCACTAAAAGCAAAAATTAATACTCTACAAAAAAGGAAAAAAAAGACTGAAGTCTAATAAAAACTTGAAAGTTGTGGAAAAAATTTAAAGAAAAAAAGAAAAGAAAACCTCTCATGCGTGGAATGTTTTTAAAAATTTTAAACCTAAAGTCTGTTTCATTTTAAGCTGATTTTATTTAGCTTTTGAATCACTTTTGACTTAGGATTCTTTAATTAAGTAATTGATCATAGTTGTCTTTCTCAATTTAGGTTTAAATATTCTTTTTCCAAAACAACCACATGTAAAGAAAAAAACAGGTTTAGATATAGATATTTTTTAATTAATGTATGTAAATTTTATTGTGATTTGAGGTAAGTTTTTTAAATCTTAGTATATTTTTGAAGTTTATAATAAATAAATTATCATTTGTTATTGATAAAAAATTGCTAATCAATTTTTTTTGTGTGAAATCTCGATATATCTTATTATGAAGGGATATATTTGTCTATGATTTGAGGTAAGTTTTCTGATGTTTTAGCGTGTTCTTGATATTTACCATATTGATAGTAAATGTGATTAAAGAGATAAATTTGCTTGTGATTTGACTAAGTTTTCTAAAATTTTAATATGTTCTTAAAATTTACAAAATAAATTATTATGTATTCTTGATAGACAATAGCTCATTGAGAAGCACTTCTATTTTTGTGAAATTTTGATGTATCGTATAACTAAAGAGACAGATTGCTTGTGATTTGAGGTAATTTTTTTAAAATAATTTTAGTATGCTCTTGATGTTTAAAATCTTGATAGTATCTATGATTAAATAGATAAATTTGATTGATATTTGGAGTAAGTTTCTAGAGTTTTAGTATGTTCTTAAAGCTTACAATAAATAAATTATCACGTATTCTTGATAGACAATTGTCAATTGAGAAGTTTTTTGGCGAATATTAATAGTATCGTCCATTGAAGAGATAAATGTGCTTGTGCAGGTAAGTTTTCTTAGATTTTAGTATTTTTTTTATATATTTACAAGAATATATTATCTTGTATTTTGATAGACAATTGCTAATTGAAAAGTTTTTTTTTATGATTTTAATATGTTCTTGAAGTTGAAAAAGAATAAGTTATCATGTATTCTTGATAGATAATTGCTAATTGAGAAGTTTTTATGCTATGATTTTTGTTTATAATTACATAAATAATTAATAATTTAAAATAGACTTATTTACAATTTTCATCAGATCCTTTGAATCGTTGCATTTCATAACGAGAAATTGGTTAGTCATTCTAATTTTATATGAATTCTCTTCTAAAGTTTAATTATATGTAACTGTTTCAATTGTGAATAAATGATGAGATGTGGTATATCATTCTTATTTTAAATAATAGGATCTAATGGTTGTCCTTTTTTTTTGTTTTGGTACACGTTAAATCATTTAAATGATATAAAATTTATTCTATCTTCAATTGCTGATTTCTAACACTTTTTTTGTTTATATATAATTTATATTTCAATAAAAATTTCTACAATAAATAAAATAGTCATTTACTATTTTCCTAAAATATTTATCATTTAATTATAATCTTTACATTTAGGACTTAAAAATTAATTAAAGTTCTAACTTGATTTAAGTAAGAAATAATTGTAATACTCCTAAATTAATAAATTTCTTACCTAATATAAAAAGTTTCTATAATTGTAACAGAAAAAAAAAAAGAATAAATGTGTTAAAGAGGAGTCGAATTGTCATGGTAAAATATAAATTAATAGGACAACAAGTAATCTTGATGTAACTTAAATTAGCTCAAATTTTTTCTGAGAAAAGAAAAAGTCGTAGCTAAAAAAAAATAAATAGAACAACTACTCTTAATTAATGCAGAAATTGTCCTTGGGTTTTGTTTACAAAAATAATAAAAAGAAAATGTTCAATATTGGCATAGGAATAAGTTTGATACCAGGGTCAAATTCTTGATTGGTTAGTTAATCTATAAACCTTTTCTTCAAGGGTTTATACCTAAAGAAGATAAAGAGAACAATATTAAAATAAGATGTTTTGCATGCATTCATACTTTTTCTGAAAGCATTGAATACTTAATAACTCTCTTTATTTTATTTCACGGAGAGTTATTTTATAATTTTTCATTAAATCATATATGAGCCGTTTTTATACTCCATCTATATTTAGTCATCTTCTTGCATTCATTTATCATCTTTTCATCTTTCCTTTATTTCTTTTAGTTAATAGCTTTAAAAATTACATATGACTTATACAAAATCAATAATTGATTTGTATGAAGCATGATATTTAATTTTATACGACGGACAATGACATATTTGATATACAATATTTATTTACATCATTTGAATATATATAAATTTATTTGAGCATCATTGCTACTTTTAATTATTTTATTCTTTTTATACATAATTTTATTCATTGACTTAAGACACATGTGCAAAGCACGTATTCTAAACTAGTTTGTACAAAACCCTTTCTTATGAAAAATAAATAATTAAAGATTAATACTAAGAAATAAGAAAAAAGTGACGAATTATTCATGCAATAGAAAAAGTTCTCCACGATCAAAACATATTTTTTTCTTGAACTACTTTAAATAAAAGAACATATAAAATGTTAATTTTGTTAAGGCTATTTTAATTTATAAAAATTAATTATATAAAAGATAGTCAAATTAAAATTTTTTGGTCCTGTGAGTAGCAAATGAAAAAAATTAAGCTTTTTGGTCTTGTACTTCATAAAACATGAAATACAAATAATTTAATAAATAAAATAATTAAAGGATATTTGACGTTTATCTTTTGCAATTGACTTGATTAAATAATGTATAAGTATGAGAAACAAAACATTATAATGGAAGATTCTAAAAATGATTTATCGATTAGTTAAAAATATGGGAATTTGAATATTTCAATTGATTAACTATCTAAACTCCACTTTGTTGGTAAATATTTAATTTTTTTGCTTTGTAATCTCCTCCCTAATTCACCTTGCCCCACTTTCAATTATTTTTATTTTTTTAAAAAATAGTTAATTAAATAATTGAAATTACAAAAAAAAAAAAAAAAACTTAATAATAGCTTCTCATACTATGACACATGCACCAAGTACAAAGGTCCATATAGCAAGAAAGAAGATAAAGTAACTTCATCTATATTAACCAAATATCACAATATTACAGGATTAAGAAATTAATTAAATTATAAAAGATAAAATCATGACATAAAAGTAATTAATTGAAAATATTAAAATTAAGTTGGAAACTTTTATGAGGACTACTGAAATCCTTGGATTGTCTCTTATATATAATAGTAAAGTAATATAGATTGACAAAAAAATGCACCAAACAGAGTATTAATGATACATAATAATAATGCATGTATTATTTTGATTAACACACTCTACCAAATGACCCTAAATGACTACACAAAATGTATACACTTAAATGATATTCTCAAATCATAACTAATAGAATTAATTTGATAAAATAAATTTCTAATAAATATTTTCTTAGTAAGAGTGACAAGTCAATACGGACTAACTAGTTTGAAATGGAGAGATTACTATTTATACTAAAATTAATTAGAAGTTTAAAAATTAATTAGAAGTGCATTTGACTAAAATATTATTCAAATTAGAAGTACTAAATTTGCACACTCTCTATCCTCTGCTGACAAGATATGAATTCGGAGAAATGAATTGGAATAAGTTCATCTTGATATTTTCTTCATTTTAAACGGCTCACCTACTTCTCACGAGTCAATTCTTTTCAGCTAGTTTATGCTTTAAAGATTTAGATAGCATGCATCATTAGTGCCAAAGTTTTGTACACATAAAGGAGTAAAACCAGCCAAAGTGTTCAGCTAAGAGATTATTTTGAATCAACCCTCGAACAGAAAGAACTAATGTATCATTTTTTTCTGAAAACAATTAGCTAAAATTTCATCCACCCATAACTTCGAGAAAAGAGAATCTAAGTAGCTCAATTAATTGACTATCTGGGTGAAAGTTCACAAGATAGTTCGATTTACCACCTTGTGATCCCCTCCCACATTTCCAATTTCCCTATCCCGATGTGCTAATAATAAGAAAAATTTGAAACAGGCATGAGTGTCAGAGTGGCTGAAATTAAAGTTAGATATAAGATGTTATTGACACTGCAAATCTGAGAAGGAACTCCGGTGTAGTATGTACTATAACAAAGAGCAATATTTATACCTTTGATGTACACCTCAATTAAGTGTTATATACATCAGCAATTTATTGTCCAATATCAACTGAACTAAGATTTTCTAAGTTTCTTATGGAGGGGTCAAATTCAAAATTAGTATGCTCCAGAACTGGTCCAAGCCTAACCAGCTTAGGTACAATAATGTTATCCCTAAGGGCACATATCACTGGGTTATCCCATTGCAATAGCGCACCCACAAGATATGCACGTACTGTTAATGGAAATATACGGGGCCATCTTTCACTTCCATATGCTTTGAACGCTTCCTCGACTGAAGTACGTTTTGACTTGATTGCTTCTGCAAGCTTTTTTGTCAAAACTATTGAATCTTCCAGTGCACAACAAGCACCTTGACCAAGATTTGGTGTCATTGGGTGCCATGCGTCGCCAACCAGCACAATACTGCCAGTAGAGGCTGGAGGGCTTATTGAGGGCCAAAGCCATCTATCTACCAAGCTGGTTCTTATGATTGTGTCATCTGGTGTAAGATTAATGAGGTTTATTAGGTCTCTTGGCCAATTTTTGACAAGTTGTTCCGCCTGCTGTCTCAAAATAGATGGATCTGTTATCTTTGGACCTGTCAACAGACATTCATAACAGTTAAAAAATGATGTAACAGAAAAACATAAGAGACTTTTTTGCTTGATGTCTTCCAATCTTATTTAGAGGGTAGCATTATAAGTCCAACTACAGAGAGTTGCATGGCAGGAACAGAAGTTTTCAGCTAATGAGTTCCATTTTACCAGTGCCGACACATGCCATTTGCTGTCAAATAGCATGCCCTCATGAAAGAAAACAGACACTATCATTTGCACACGGGCGTTCATTCCTGCCTTCAATTTGCTAAGCGCACTGGATATATCAAGTTCTAATTCTGCTTGTGTGAGTTTTTTCATATTCTGGTACAAGAAGAAAGTTGCGGTAGGTTGACAACAAACATAAAATTATCCAATTTTATGAATCGTCACAATACATGACATGGACGGTGACAATCATATGGCCAAACTCAAAATTGTTTTTTTGTTCGACGAATCAGGTTTCTTATATTTACACTTAAGAGAGGATATATCTGTACAAACTCACCTTCTATGTAGGGGTATAGAGACAAGACAAGTGGTTGATAGAAATGCATTCTTGCATCTGTCATCAATACTAAAGAGAAAGACAGAGACCAGAAAACTGTTTATGAAACACAAACCTGGTGACGAGCTATTGTAGCAGATAAACCAATAGACTTTGGTTTCAGATACAGGAACATATCCAGCGCGCACTCCTTTTCCATAGATGTAGTTTACTTTTGGTTCAAATGGCTGTCCTTTAGGGAAATATGCTAGGCCTCGAAATGCACAATGTCCTACATAGTTAGGCTCTGGAAACCCCATCAACTTGGCCACTGGCGATCGAATCCCATCACAAGCAATCAATATCTGTACAGAGATGGAGTTCAAGAAGCAGGGGCAAGCTTGAGAAATAAGTCCACTTGGTAACATTGAGTAAATTTTACAGCTACAAAATGAGAATCATCAAAATTAGTAGAACAAGAAATTAAATAAAGAAAAAAGCAATTTACAGTTTTCTTTGTCCTGTTGAATCAGAAAACAATGTTTTTGGCAATACTAGTATTATTACATTATTACTAACTAAAGTGAGAACAAGAACCACGGAAATCCTGCAAACAGACAATTCAAGTGCACATCCAACTAAATACCTTCGTAGATATGCGAATACCATCTTCAAGTTCCAACAAGGTTTCACCATTTTCACTTCTTTCAACGTTTGCCAGCTTTGAGGAAAACGAAATAGCATCTGGTGGTAGCCTACTGGCAAGTGTTTCCAGTAGTACTCTCCTCTCCACAGCACGGACTTCTTGACTACTCCATTTTCATGGGATCAATTAGAGAAAAGGATAAGAATTTATGATAAATTACCATTAAGCACAACAATGCGAGGAGGCTATTACCTTTCATCCTCATCTTTGAACCTGAAAGAGCGCAATTCTCTTCCATCTTCTGATTTTATCGCCATCCTGCACATTCCAGGATATTCTTAAAATATAAACCAGTGATTTTTAGATACAAATAGAAAGCAGAAGCTTGGAGAAGCATATGTGCATGGTTTTGAGATAACTAAATTACAAACCACTCCTACAAATTTGAACCACTAATATCTAGACAGATACTCCTTAAAATTTAAAGGGGAGCCTTGGCATAACTAGTAAAGTAGCTGCATGTGACCTCATGGGTTTGAGCTGTGGAAAAGCCTTTAGCTGAAATGCAAGGTAAGGTTGCAGACAATATATTCTTGTGGTCCGGCTCTTTAATATCTGGGCAGATACCCAAGGAAAGCATTAACCAAGAGAAGCATCTTCTGCATGATATCACTATCAGCATCCACAAACCTCCAGAAGCACACTAATGAATGAAGAAAGAGAAGACAACAAAGAGGTTCTTCAATGTAGTACACTAAAAGACCTCTCAGTAATCTTGCCAGTATCTGTCTAAGTATGCATAATTATGTAATCTGATATGTTCCACTAGAATGCATTATTTCCCTGCACTGTGTTATCTGCAAATTCTAAAAAGTAATCACTCGTCACTCGTGAGGTTAAGCTTTGGTTGTATACACTATAGATATAAAGATCTCTGTTAGTGTAGTATGCCAAATTGGAAAATTACCAAATACTAGAACAAGTAATACACCAGGGTAATAACTTGATATTATAAGTTCCTCAGTGCTATCTTTTCTTCTTTGTTTTTTAGTTGCAAGTCAAAATGTGTACTTACTATCTGTTCTCTAAGCTCCATAGGAACAACCAATATATAGTTAGATATTTAAGCAGAGCAAGGAGTACATGTGAAACAGCATACCCTTGAATTTCAAGAAACTGACTCCTGAGATCATTGCCAACTCCAATAGCATCCAACGCCTTCCATCCATTTTTGAAAAGTGTTAGCGAGGTGCCTCCAGTTCTCAGTGACTCACCCTGCTCAAGCACCAATGTTCTAATACCCAGCCTAAATCACATTCATCAAACTTTTCAATTTTGCAAAACCAAAATCGAAAAATTATTGTACCAGTAATAGAACAAATTGGATATAGCAAATTCAAAGACAACAACACAATAACAACCTAGTGAAATCCCACAAGTTAAGTCTGAGAAGGGTAGTGTGTATGCATATTTTACCCTTACCTTTGTGGGGATGTAGAGAAGCTGAGTAGATCTAATTAACCACTTTTGTAACTAAGACTAATAATGGTTGATTAATTGGTTGTAATTACAGTTACCATGTGGAGGCGCACTAGGGCATGGCCTAATGGTCAATGAAGTGGATTGAACATCATGAGGTCTTGAGTTTATGTACCAGTAGAGACAAAAACGCTAGGTGATTTCTTCTCATATGTTCTAGTCTTGGTGGACAGCGCAATCTGGTACCTATTGTTGGTGGAAGGTGTCATAATCCCGTGGAATTAGGTTGAAGTGTGCGCAAGCTGGGCCTGACACCACGTTATAATAACAAGATACCAAGTGTATTCTCACAAAGTGGAGTTCGGGGAGGGTAGAGTGTGCACAAACATTACCTCTACCTGATATGTAACATAAAGAGGCTATTTCTGATAAACCCTCAGTTCAAGACAAAAATAGTCAAGAAAAAAACGTAATGAAAGTACAAAAGATAACAAGAAAGTACAAGAGATAATAGGTAGTAACAAAACAACAAATAATAGCGACAATAGTACAACAAAATACTAAGTAATAATATTACAATTGGTTCCTGTTAATAAAAAAAAATGCAGAGGTAGTGAAATGAACCTCTGAAGTGAAACAGCAGTAGCAAGGCCAGCAATTCCAGCCCCGACAATAACAATATCTTCTTTTCTATCATCAGCTTGACCATTTACAATGGATAAAGAAAAGGGTCTAGCTCTAACTCTAGTTTCAGCTGGTAACCATCGTAGTTGGGGTATTGATGATGGTCTTTTTCTCAAGTAAAGTGATGGGTCAGAAGAAAAAAGAGAAATGTGAGAAGGGGATAAAGCCATGAATATTAGTTTGTTTGATTGTAGAAAGAAAACGTGAAGACAGGAGGAGAAAATCAAGTGGGTATTCCATGACAATATGAGTGGTCGACATTTAACAACAACAACAAATTCAGTGTATTCCCACCTAGTGGGATCTGGGGGTAAGATGTACGCAGTTCATACCTCTACCTGTAAAGAAGTAGAAAGGCTGTTTCCGATAGACCCCCGGCTCAAGGCACGAGATATCACACAAACACATAGTAGAGCACAGAAGCAGATTACATAACATAAATACGTCATCCATAAGTAATATAAAACAGAGGAAAGCAGAGAAAAGCACACAGGTTCGTAATAAAACATGAAACACGGACCACGGAATCATAACAGGAATAAAACCCCCACCAAGTAATTCCCTACACTAGCGACCCAAACTGACCCTAGTCCTCTGCCCTAATTCGCGTCCTCCAGACCTTCCTATCTAGGGTCATATCGGTGAGCTGTAACTGCTCCATGTCCTGCCTAATCACCTCACCCCAATACTTCTTCGGCCTACCCCTACCCCGCCTAAAACCATCCAACGCTAGCCTCTCACACCTACGGACCGGGACATCCATGCCCCTCCTCTTCACGTGTCCGAACCATCTCAATCGGACTTCCCGCATCTTGCACTCCACTGAAGTCACACCAACCTTCTCCCGGATAGTCTCATTCCGAACTCTATCCCCTCTAATCAGCCCACACATCCAGCACAACATCCGCATTTCTGCCACCTTCATTTTTTGGATGTGGGAGTTCTTAACTGGTCAACACTCCGCTCCATACAACAAGGTCGGACGGACTACCACCCTGTAGAATTTGCCTTTAAGCTTGGGCGGCACCTTCTTATCACACAGTACCCCCGACGCGAGCTTCCACTTCATCCACCCCGCCCCAATACGGTGCGAGACATCCTCGTTAATCTCACCGTTACTCTGGATCACGGACCCAAGATACTTGAAATTATCCCTCTTACAAACCTCCTGTGCTTCCAGCTTCACTACTACCTCATTCTCCCGCCTCACGTCATTAAACTTGCATTCCACATACTCTGTCTTGCTTCTGCTCACCCTGAACCCTTTAGACTCAAGGGTTTGCCTCCACATCTCTAATTTGTCATTCACACCCCTTCGAGTCTCATCTATCAGAACTACATCGTCTGCAAAAAGCATACACCACGGCACCTCCCCTTGAATACGCCGCGTCAATACATCTATCACCAATGCAAACAAAAAGGGACTAAGAGTAGATCCCTAGTGCAGTCCTGTCAGGACAGTGAAATGCTCTGAGTCTCCTCCCGTCGTCCTCACCTGGATTTTCGCTCCATCATACATATCCTTAATTGCTCAGGTATATGCCAGCGGTACTTCACTCACCTCCAAGCATCTCCAAAGCACCTCCCTGGGGACTTTGTCGTAAACCTTCTCCAGGTCGATAAACACCATGTGCAGATCCTTCTTCCTTTCCCTATACTATTCCACCAACCTCCATACCAGGTGGATTGCCTTCGTCGTCGAGTGGCCGGGCATAAATCCGAATTGGTTTTCCGAAATAGACACTATCCGTCTCAGCCTCACCTCGACCACTCTCTCCCAGATCTTCATAGAGTGACTCAATAACTTAATCCCCCTATAGCTATTGCAACTCTGAATGTCCCCCTTATTCTTATAGAGAGGGATCATGGTACTCCACCTCCAAACCTCGGGCATCTTTGCCGTGTCAAAATCCTCCCTTTAAATACTAAGCGTCAAGATTTTCTCACCTCAGCCCCACCCTCATTATACTGAACCGTTTTCCAGTATCCATAAAGCGGAAATACATATGATATATGTAGTCTTACCTTAATTGTTTGTAATTGATAGGAAGTTAGTTGCTTAGTTTTTTTGTTTGCTTCAGTGAAGTTTAAGCATTGTGGACTCAATATTTCTACGGAAAAGTTTGCCAGTATGCCATGGTTTCCGGCAACGGCCTCTTTTATTTTATTTTTAGCAAATGGCGTCGTGTCAGTGAGACAATCGGAGGAACGATCTGATAAGTAAAATTTAAGCATTATCATCATTACTACTAAAAATGAGATGGAAGACGCTATGCAGTTTGGACATGTCAATCACAATTTGAAATCATAATCTAAAATAAAATGATTTGAATTTGATTTATTTGAACATGTAATTTGAATTTTGTTTACCTTGCGAATGACGAATTGAATTGGCATATCTGAGATGAGGTTTTAGGGTATATGTTATTTGTTGATGATATGGTTCTAATCGACCAGACTCGTAATAGAGTTAACGATAAGCTTGAGGTTTATCGACAAACTTTGGAGTTTAAAGAGTTCATGTTGAGCAAGACCGAGACACAATATTTGAAGTGCAAGTTCAATAATGTACGTTATCAAAATGATGTGGAGGTGAGGCTTGATTCCCAAGTTATTTAGAGTAATGGGAAAACGACGAAGATGTCACACATTGCATTAGTGTAGGATGGATGAAATGAAGGCTCGCAACGAAAGTCTATGTGATAAGAATGGTCATCAAAACTTCAAGGCAAGCTCTACATAGTGGTCGTTAGACCGGCTATGTTGTATGAAGTGGAATGTTAGACTAGTCAATAACTCTCACATTCAAAAGTTAAAAGTTGTGTAAATGAGGATGCTAAGGTGAATGTGTGGTCACACTAGGATAGATAAAATTAGAAATGAGGATATCTGAAATAAGGTAGAAGTGGCCTCATTGAAGGATAAAATGTGAGGAAATGAGACTTAGATGATTTAGATGTGTGAATAGGAGATACACGGATGCATCAATATAGAGTTGGAAGAGGTTGACTAAGGATGGTTACAAGAAAGACAAAGTAGATCGGAAAAGTATTGGAGAGAACTGATTAAAAAGGACTTGACGCAACTCCAGCTTACCAAGCTTAGATAGGAGATTATGGAGAACATACATTAGGGTGGAGAGTGTGTTAATGTAGAAAGCTTACATCATTATCTAACATGTTAGTCCTGTTAGTTATATTAAAAAAATAGTTAAGTTAGTTATACACTGTTAACAATGCATAGTTGGTTGTGATTTGTTGAGTCACTTAGTTAAAAGTTATAACCTGCTGGAACTTCTTTGATTAGTATATATACTTTTCTAATGTATTGTAATTCAATTATTCCATTCACTACTCAATAACAAGATTACTTTTCTCTTTCATATTCTTCCCCGTCTCCTTCTGCATTCTCTCTAATTGTATAACCATGGAGTTAACTTGCTTGATCCTCAATTAATTTATGGTATTAGAGCTATGAACTCGTAGTTACTCATAGTTTCTTTCTGTACTTGAATCATTCGAGATTTCAAGTTTCTTGTGGTAGATTTCTTTATGATTTTGTGGTTTCATAAAGTCTCTTCTCTTCTTATTTCTGAGTTCTGAAATTATTTACGTTCAGGAATATTCATTCTGTTTTCATAATTGCTTCCGCTAAATATGAATGTTATGGGTTCTTCGACAAGAACAATTGATGTGAATGGGCATGGCACTAGTAATGATGTTTTTCAAGATAATGGATTAAATGATGGAAATGATTCAACAAGCCACAAATCAAAGTCAAGCTGCAAATGTTGATCATAATCATCCTCTATATCTTTCTCCTTTTTATGTTAGTGGAATTCAGATCATCTCATTCCAACCGACAAGTATTGGAAATTTCTTTATCTGATTTAGGTCTTTGTGGATTGCTTTTTTAGGAAGAAACAAGCTTGGCTTGGTTGATGGTTCTTGAGATAAGAATTTTTGTATAAGTATTTGTGGAATCACTGAAAAAGAGTCAATGCAATTGTTCTATCTTGGTTGTTGAACTTTGTAGCTAAGACTCTTCTTGGTAGTGTGATGTATGCATCTACTACACAAATGGTTTGGCAGAATTTATTGGAAGGATTCAATAAGGTTGATTGTTCAAGAACATACAATTTGCACAAAGAAATTGCTACAACTACTCAAGGTACTTTTTCTATTTCAGTTCATTTCTCAAAACTGAAAAATCTCTTGGAAGCGTTTGACACCTTAGTTCCAACTCCAACTTGTGATTGTGAAAAATCCAAGAATTTTGTTGTTCACTTGCAAAAACTAAAACTATTTCAGTTTTTGAGGAGACTGAATGACTCTTATTGTTAATTACTAATGATGAGTCCATTACCCTCTTTGGTTCAGACATATGCTGTGATAGTCAGCAATGAAGGACAAAAATCTATTGCTTCCACAACTGGTGTTCTTAGTGCTAATCCTAGTGCTACTATGGGCAATTTGAATATGGTTGTGTACTCTAGATCAAGTATTGGTAGTAACAATACTCAGAGATTCAAGAAGGGGTTTATTAACTGTAATTTGATTTGTGATTTCTGTAAATGCAAAGGGCATTATAAGGAGCAATGCTATAAGTTGATTGGTTATCCTACTGATTTAAAGTCCAAAAAGAGTTACAAGGCAATGGAGTTGCATATAATGTAGTTGGTGATACCAAGTAAGAAGATAGTTATAAGGCTGTGAAGTGTGATGCTGAGAGTAAGTTTGGTTATGGTCAAGAAAGAATGATTCCAACAATGAGCTATTCTCCAGTTGTTGGTTCTCAGAATGTTGTTGGTGAGGGGTCAAGGAGTCATATTCGTGATGCTCAAGAAAGCACTTACTTCTCGAAATATCAATATAAACAGATCATCAAATTGCTCAATAAAAAGAATGTTGGTTCTTCTGCATTTTGTGGCTGCTGCTGCAGCAGGTAAAACAACACCAAGAGAGGACAGACATATGAGTATGTTAGTATCTAACAGTCATGAGTGGATTATTGACACTGGTGCTACTAATCATATGGCTTCGACTTTAGAGTTGCTAAACAAAAACTCTATAGCTAAGATTGATAATCCAAAAAGGTCTTCTTACCTACTGGTGATGTAGCATTACTCACACAAACAAACACTAGCTCAATATCTTAGAAAGCTAGTATTTGTGATGTATATTATGTGCCTCAATTTAGTTACAAACTCTTATCTATTTCAAAACTAACATGAGAGTTGCAGTGTTTTTTTCTTCTTCTTACTTTTGTCTTTTTTAGGATCTATTCACTGGGGTGGGGGGTGGGGGGGGAGTATATTGGTAAAAAGTGGATGGTCTTTATCTTCAGCTCAATCATCATGATTCATATGGAAGGAATCTCAACTTAGTTGTTCAGAATTCTCAAGAAAACTATAACGCGGATATTTCTCTCTAGCATGTTAGTCTATGACATATTTCATCTATAGTTTCACATAGGCCGTTTCCATTTACTTTATGACATATTAAGCAAGGCTTAGACAAGTATAGTGTATGTCCTTGTGCAAAGCAAACTAGAATGCATTTTTCTTCAAGTACGATACAAAGTATGGCTTGTCCTGAATTGATACATGTAGACCTTTGGAACCTTATAAAAAACCTATTTTTGATGGAAATAAAATATTTTTAACTATAGTAGAAGACTATTCAAGGTTTACATGGATATATCTATTGAAACATAAGTCAGATGTGTATGTATGTCTTAAGTGTTTCTTTACCTCTACCAAGTATCAGTTTAGCAAAGTTATCAAGATAACCAGGCCTGATAATGGAATAGAATTTCTAAATTATGTATGTGATACTATGTCCAAACAGTTAGGCATAGTTCATCAAAGTAGTTGTGTCTATACATTTTAGCAGAATGGTGTAGCTGAGAGAAAGCATAGACATATTTTAGAGGTCACCAAAGTTTCGAGAATACAAGCTCATACACCTATTGGGTTTTGGGGACATTGTGTTCTTGCTGTAGTTTATCTAATTAACAGATTGCCTACTACTATCGCTAACAATGTTGCTCCCTTCTCAAGACTATATAACAAACAACCTAATATAAGTCATTTAAGGGTGTTAGGTTGTTTGTGTTATGCTAAAGACCTAATTCAACGTGATAAAATATTATCTAGAGTAAGACCTGCAGTACATATGAGATATTCCAGTATAAAAAAGGGCTATGTTTTATTAGATATCACTAATAACTTATTTTTTGTTAACAGGAATGTTGTTTTAAAGAGGATGTTTTTCATTCAACAAAGCTGACACCACTTATAGATCAGTTTTCTTAAATACTAATCAAGTCATTCCAGTTGCAGACTCTTGGTTACGTTCTAACGTTGAGTTTACTTGTGCCAATCCTACCAGTATATTTGTGCATACTGCTGACCAGCCTCCTGCTAGAGGTGTAATTCAAGAAGTACCAGTAGAAGATTATATGGTACCTAATGTCATGCATCAGGTGGTAGATGAAGTTCAAGAAGTTAAATGACGAATATAGAGCAATTCATGTGGAAAATCAAGTGGTAGTTCCTAAAAGTAGAAGATCAGTAAAAGATAAGGTCCCACCTATGTGGTTAAAGGATTTTGTGTCACTTAGTATCCAGTATAGTATGCAGTATGGCCTGAATACGTATCTTAGTTATACAGGTTTGAGTAGCAACTATCAAGCCTTCGTTACTGTTTTTTTTTACTCAGTTGAGAGTGGTTGCTACTCAGAAGCAGCTAAAGATGTAAGTGGATTTAGGCTATGAAAGAGGAGATACAAGCTTTGGAGAATAATCACACATGGGATATTGTTGAAATACCTCAAGGGAAAAAGGTAATGGGATGCAGATGGGTATATAATATCAAACACAAGGCCAATGGTGAGGTGTGAAGGTCTAAATCTAGATTGATTGTCAAGGGTAATACTCAAGGAGAAGGTATTAATTACCGAGAGACCTTCTCTGCTGTAGTTAAAATGGTGATTGTTAGAACTTTGTTAAAACTGTTTTATCATTTGCAACAACTTCTACGTGGCATATCCATCAAATGGATGTTTACAATGTCTTTCTTCAAGGTGAATTACATGATGAAATATATATATGGAGATGCCTCAAGGATTTAACAGTCGAGGAGAGACAAAGACAGTATGCAGACTTGCTAAATCCTTATATGGACTAAAACAAGCTCCTAAGGAATAGAACACACAGTTGTCTGCAACTTTAATTAAACTATAATTTCAATAGAGTTAGTATGACCATTCTTGTTCATTAAAAAATATATCAAAGGGATTGTATCTATTTTGGTATATATTGATGATATATTAGTGACTGGTGATAATTTAGAGTTGATTGAAGAGACAAAGACTGCATTAAAACAAGCTTTTGTGATGAAAGATTTGGGTGAACTTAGGTACTTTCTTGGCATTGAATTTGCCAGATCAAAGAAAGTATTCTTTGGAGTTGATATTAGAAACAGGATTAGCACATGCTAAAACATCTTGCAGTCCAATAGATACAAATGAGAAGCTTAATTCAGAGTTATATGACGAACAAGTTCAGAAATTAGAGGAAGATCCTTTAATTGATCAAGCAACATATCAAATATTTATTGGAGAACTGTTATATCTTGCTGTCACAAGACCTGATATATCTTTTGTTATTCAGACTTTGAGTCAATTTCCACAACAGCTTAACATATCACATATGAGATCAACCTTAAAAATTTTTAGGTACATCAAACACCAACTAGGACAAGGTTTGCTATTATCCAACAACAACAACACTCAAGTTACTACCTACTGTGATGCAGACTGGGCAACATATCTATTAACTAGAAGATCAGTTACAGGTTTTATGATTAATATTGGTGATTCATTGGTGTCCTAGAAGTCAAAAAAGCAAACAATAGTATCTAAAAGTTCTACCGAGTCTGAGTATAGAAGTCTTACAAAAAGAAGTAGGGGTTGAAGTTGCTCAGCCTGCAGTCATATATAGTGACAACAAAACAACACTATAGAAAGTTGTTAATCTTGTGTTCCATCAAAGGATAAAGCATATAGAAATTGATTGTCATTTTATAAGGGAAAGAAAGTCAACAAGGACTAATTACAATATGACACATTGCAACTAAGGATCAATCGACTAACATATTTACAAAGGGATTGAACAAAGTGCAGAATAAGTATCTGAAATCTAAGCTAGGAGTTCTTGATATTTTCCTACCTCCTAACTTGAGGGGGAGTGTTAATTTACAAAGTACACAACATTAGCTAAGTTGTTAGTCATGATAGTTATATTCAAAAAAAGTTAGTTATGCACTGTTAACAATGTATAGTTAGTTGTGATTAGTTAAGTCACTTAGTTGGTAGTTATAATCGACCTAGAGCTTCTTTGATTAGTATCTATACACTTATAGTATTTTGTAATTCAATTATTTCATTCACTACTCAATAACAAGATTACATTTCTCTTCCATTTTCTTCTCTATCTCTTCCTGCATTCTCTCTAATTGTGTAATCATGGAGTTAACTTGCGTGATCCTTAATTAGTTCTTTCTATTCATAGGTATAGCCGTGTTAGTGTATGTCGTATTCTTATAGTTCTGACATTTGATATCTATTATATATCGTAATATTTTATTGTTGTTATTGGTTCTTTCTTATAGGTTCTGACTACTTTTTCCATTAATTTTTATGGATTCTCCACTTTTGAAAATAGTCTCTCTACCTCTACGAGATAGGGTTAGGGTTTACGCACACTCTATCCATCCTAGACCTACCGATGGAATTTTGTTTGATATGTTGTTGTGTATATTTTGTTTAAACGAGATACATGGTTTTGTATCACAATCTCACTTATGAATCTGTTTTGTTACAATCTTTAGTATCTGTATTATATAAAAGTGTGAAAGGCCTTAGAAATATTGTTTGAACTTTTTGCCCTTCATTAAAAGTCTTTGTTTTAGATAAAATCACTTTTTCACTATTTTTTTAATATTTAAGAGTTGAAATTAATTAAATATTTACAGTAAAACCTTTTTCTTATTAGAAGTCATCAGAATTAATGACAATTAATACCTTTTTCATTAATTTAAGAATTCTAAATCAACTAAAGTTGATTTTAAGAAGATTTGAAATCTAGAAATACATATGAAAGCATTAGAATAAGAAAAATATAAGAAGTATTAAATTTTTAAAAGTTTTAAGTAAGTAATCAAAGAGTTTCTAAAAATTTAATTTTAAAAATAAAGAAAGATTTTAAATATAGTGAAAAAAATAATAATCATACTACAAATATGGTTCAAATCGATGTGTCTCTCTTAGCCTCTAGCAACCAGAAAAAGAGATACAACATGACAAACGAAAAGTAATGATCCATTAACCACTTGAAACTTTCAGCGATAAAATATATATGTGATTAAGGGCGTTCATGGGTCGGTTTGGATCGGTTATTGGTCAAAACCATAACTAAACCGACTTAGTCGGTTTTAAATTTTCTAAAACCAAATCAAACCAAATAAAAAAATAACCATTGGTTTGGTTCTTGTCGGTTTAGTTCGGTTTTTTCAGTTTATAACTTTAGCTAATGATAAAAGTTGAAAATTTAAAAAACAAATCCAATCTAACATATAAAATGTCAACCGAGTGTTGTATCTCAACCTTGAAACTACAATGTCAACTGAGTGTTATACTTCGGCAAAGCCATGACAACACCATATGAATACTTCTAAGAAAATATTTAAAAATAATATTTAACAGAATGATATGATAAACCCCCAAAAGGTGAACACATAAACTTCTTGCTCAACAAGGTTCAAAAAGAAAGTTAAAATTAGTGATTGTCTATGGTCTAATGAATCTCAGCTGTAAATTTCAATATACAACAAGATATTATTTTCACAATTAGTATCATGTGTCATTCAAAATGCAAAATTCACTTAGAATCTTATAAGGTACTGTCAACTGGATGAAGACATATGACTGAATGTGTTACCATTAAAGTTAAATCATGATTAAAATATAAAATGTAACAAATATTTAGATTGTATTTATGAATAATATATAAATAATTATAATATATATATATATATATCGGTTCGATTTGGTTATTTTGTCGGTTATTTTAGAGTAAAATCAAACCGAACCAAATTAGTATCAATTTTTTAAAATTCAAAACCAAACCAAATCAAATCTAACCAAATATCGGTTTTTTTAATCTATTTGGTTTGGATCGCGGTTCGATTTGGTTAAAAATCAAACCGTGAACACCCCTATATATGATTATAATAAAATATATGTTATGTTTACATTATAATATTAAAGTGTGAAAGAACTTTGAGAAGTGATTTGAACTTTTTACACTTTATTAAAGACCTTTGTAATAAATAAAATAGTCTAAGTTTAAATAATCAAAAATTACACATGTGAGATGCATGGAGTTAAACTAGTTATATGAATTAAGGAAGGCATAGGAGCAACAGAGTCTGGAATAGCTCAGTTAGTTAGATCGTGTGGTTGTTAACCACAAGGTCGGAGGTTCAAGCCCTCCTTCTAGCGTCGTCTTTTTTTTAAAAAAAAATTCTATTTGTCATTTTTAAAAAAAAAATATTTTATCAGGGTTGATGTAGGTGACCACAACAACATTTGTCATTTTAAAAAAAAAAATATTTTATCAGGGTTGATGTAGGTGACCACAACAACATTTGTCATTTTAAAAAAAAAAATATTTTATCAGGGTTGATGTAGGTGACCACAACAAAGTAGGGGTTTTGAATTATAAGTGACAAAACCTTTTAAAATAAAGTGGAGGTGACTCAAGTTTTAATATTTGAGTGTAAAATAATTATTTAATTATGGATTAAGAAAATTTAAAAATAGCACACAATTTTTTTAATTTATACTTTGATCCAATGTAAACCCTAATATAACTACAAATAGAGAGAAAAATATGTGTTTCTCTCTCATCGCTTTTACTATTGTTTTCTCTCTCTTCGCTTTTATTGTTATTCATTGTTGTTGTTGTTATTTTCATCATCTTCTTCATTATCATTTCTTCTTGTTCATCATCATCATCTTCTTGTTGTTGTTGTTGTTGTTGTTACCACTACTACTGCTACTTGACTAATTTTTTAGGTCAAATTTTATTCGTATATCACTTGGGTATTACTTCATTAGGTGATTTTGGTAAGTAAAATTATGATTTTTAGTTGAATTTGTCATCTGGGTACATTGCTACTGATATTTTTTCAACAATGGGTAGAACCTAAACATGAATCCAACATATGAGTCATCTGTTGTAACAAGTAAGTAATCTGTTGTAGCAGATGAAATATTTGTTGCAATAGATGACTCATCTATTGGATTTGTATTATAGGTTCTATAGTGTTGTAGCATAAGTCTAATAGATGGGTCATCTATTGCAACAGGTGACTCACCTATTACAACAAGTGACTCATCTGTTGCAATAAATGATTCACTTATTGCAACAGAACCTAAAGCTGATTCCAATAGATGAGTCATTTGTTACAATAGATGAAACACCTATTGTAATAAATAACTCACTTGTTGGGATTCACGTTACAACAGTATAGAACCTAAAACTAACTCCAACAGACAAGTCATCTATTATAATTGATGACTTATTGCAATAGATGACTCATTGGAATCAACTTCAAGCTTTATAATACTGTAACATGAATCCCAATAGGTGTGTCATTTGTTACAATAAGTGAATTATTAGTTGTAATAGATTATCCATCTGTTGCAATAGATGACTCACCTGTTATAACAGATGATTAATCTATTGGGATTCATATTACACTACTATAGAACTTGAAGCTAATTCTAATAGATAAGACATCTGTTGTAATAGGTGAATAATTTATTACAATAGATGAGTAATCTATTACAACAGATAACTTGTCTGTTGGAATCAATTTTAGGTTCTAAAGTACTGTAACATAAATCCTAATAGGTGAGTCATCTGTTGCAATATATCACTTATCTGTTGCAACAGATTACTCACCTATTACAACAGATGACTCATCTATTTGAATTAGCTTCAAATTTTATAGTATTATAATATTCATCCCAATAGATGGGTAATTTATTGCAATAGATGGATAATCTGCTACAACAAATAAGTAACATATTGCAACAAATGAGTAGCCTATTGCAACAGATGACTCATATGTTGAGATTCATGTTACTATTCTGTGAAAAACCTAAAGCTTAACCCAGTAAATGTCTTATCTATTGCAATATTGATAATGATAGTGTAGTGTATATAATTTTTTTGTTATTGTATATACTATACTATCATTATTAACTTTTTTAACAAATGTGTTTAAGTACCATTAATGGAGGGATCAATAACAATAGGGGTGGATTGTCATGGTGAATGGATTGAGATCGATATATTTAGCATTGGAAAGATAGTAAAATGTTAGAGATGAAGCGATGACAGTCCAAAGTGATATTTTGTATGATGATTTTGTGAACTTAATCATCAACTATTATGGACTAAATTATCAACTGAAAGATCTTATGATCGGCTGCATGCGCAACTCTTTTGAAACTCAGAGGGTCCTACCTTTCAAAATAAGTGATAGATTTGGTTGCGTGCTTATCTAAGTAATGCAGCTAGGCCGGTGTTAAGGATGTACGTAGTTGAAAAATTGATAGAGAAAGAGAATCAGAATGTTGAACAAAAATGACAAGAACAACAAAATATATTTGATGATAAATTAGATATTGTGGACATGAATATTCCACATGATGATTAGAGTGGAGATCAAGTAAAGGTGAAGGAGGATAAAACACCTACTCCCATTATTGCGAGCAATACTGTGGGCACTTTTCAGTCAACACAGTCGAGCAATCTTTAAGATGACGAGACTGATTTTTATAAGGGAATGATATTCAGGACTAAGGAAAAACTAGTCTTTTCCTTGTACATTGCTTGTCTGAAAAAAAAAAGATTTTAGATTAAAGAAGGTGATTAATTCACGTAATGTGTATTATTTTAGATTTGCTCATCTGGAGTGCAAGTAGTGGTTGACGACAGTGAAACACTTAAGTTTTGATAGATTTGTCATTAAAGTTTATGAAAAGTATCACACATGTGGTTTGGAGCATATTACGAGCCATAATCCTCATGCCACGACAAAGGTCAACTATAATACCTTAGGTTTTGAACTCTGAAATTTCTCATGTGTTTTTGATCACTATTCAGGGAATAGCTCATGTGACAAGTCATAGGCCCTCTTTATGAGTCATATAATGCCAGTCATAGCTTAACCAGTAAGGTGGTCCAATATTTTTGTCTTGGTCACGACTTGGTCCTCATGAGTTGTAAGGTAAGGTCACGAGTCGTAGGGAAGTATTCATGACCATAACAGGGAGATGGCCTAAGTTTCTACTCTGGGTATGACCAAGTCCTTATGAGTTGTAATATATGGTCATAAGTCATAGGGTGTGACTCGTGACCATAATAGTAAGGGGTCAGGGTTTGGGGCCTCAAGCTATGAGTCTTGGTGATGACTCATGATTAGTGACCACGAGTCGTTACCTAACCCGTAGCGACTTGGTGCAATTTTATGCTCGTTTTCATAAAGGGCATTGTGGTTTTTTCATTCCACCCCATTATTTCCTATGACTTAAAACACCATAAGGGACCCTATAATTTTTTATTACTCAATCATAAGTATCATTCTCTCTTCTCAAACTTTTAAAGCAAGGGAAAGGCTAGGTTTCTAAGGATTAAGCACCTAGGGTTCAAATTGTGGTTTCTTCTCCAAATTTTTTCAGTATCCAGGTATGTATCTCTTCCCAAAATTGATTTTATACAAAGCATATATTTAATTATTATCCATGTGGTTTAATTATTTGGTTTTGAATATGGGTTGAGTGATTTGAAATGGTTACTGTGTAAATTAATTTTCCATGGTTTTGAATTGATCATTCATGGTTTTGAACTAAATATATGCATGGGTGTGAGAATTGGAATGGGGAACATGGGTTTCCCCAATTTTTATGGTTTAATGGTTTAGAATTGGCTTTAACCTCAATACAACTTGTGAAATTGGTTTTGAACATGGAAAAACACATGATTTAACACTTTTGGAACCTTGCATTGTGTAAAAGGTTAATGGAACATGAAATAATTTTAAAAGGCCTTGGTGGCCATGAATTGGTTTTAAAAGGCCTTGTGGTTAGGAAATGTTTTTGAAAGGCCTTGATGGGGATGGATTGGTTTTCAATTGGAAACTTTGGAGTTAATTTAGCTAAATGGTTTTGGAACGGCCTAATGGAATTGGCTTGCAAGCTTAATATTTGGTATGACGATACCAACAGTACATGCCTAATTAAAAAACTCATTGGTTAATGGATTGGAATGTGTAAATGGCTTTCATTTGAGCTTAAAAAGGGTTGTGTAGCTCACTATGGAAGGTGGAGGTCTCGGGGGACTGATACTGTAAACCACGTTTGCCGTCTTAGGGGTCTTGGTGACCGTGTGCATAGTTCACATTTTATAATATATTTTTGGAATGGTTGGGGTCGTGGATTCCCTGGCCCTTCCTCAAATTTCCTCAGTTCATGAGGCTAACACGCACTGGGGCCCTTCCAGCAGGGAAAGCTGGACCCATATAGCCTATGGGTGCCTTTAGGACGATTAGAGCTACGTAGTATAGGTTAATGATTTTAAATCTTGTGCTTAAACCTTGTTTCCTATCCCAACATCTTATATATATATATATACACACACACACACACACAAAATGGGTGCATGTGGCTTTAGTTTGGTTTTGGACATGGCATTATTTTATCTCTACCCTGAGTTACATGCTAGTGCTCACCCCACTAAGTGACCCTGAACGCTGCATCATTTTATAATGTAGGGTCCTAAGGGTCTTTCGGTGTACTTGTGCAGTGTTAGGTGATTCTTGTTCGTCCGCTGGTCAGCTTGAATTGGTGAGCTTCCATTCTCCGAAAGGTCAATCATTTCATAGTATTATTCTCATTTATATCTTAAACTGTCATTTGGATTCCTTTTTGGCTATAGTCAGGGGCATGTCCTGACTTAGGATGATATTTGATTTTTAGAGGCATTTGTGGACATGGTATGAGTGGTTTATTTATTGAATCTTGGTTCATTATTTATCTATTTATCTTTATATTATTGTTGGGTTGCTTTTTCTATTTATCCTTATTGTGTTTTGTTGGCTAGGTCTCAGGCACTCAGTGGGCTTGAGATACCCATCACGACTAGGCTCGGGGTTGGGTCATGATAAGTTTGGTATTAAAGCATAAGTTCAGGGTCTATGGGTACCCACAAAACTATGTCAAGTAGAGTCTCTTTTATAGGTGTGTAGCATGTCACGCTTATAAAAGGGAGGTTATAAGACATTTAAGAATGTTTTCCTTTCTTATGATCTAGTTCGGGTTAAGGATTCTAGTTCTAAGGGTCCCTCTTTGCAATCTGTTCCCGTGTTAAATGAGTTTCCTCAAGTATTTCCGACGATTTTCCCTGTATTCCTCTCGATAGAAAATAGATTTTGGGATTGATCTTCTACTGGATACCCGTCCTGTTTTTATTTTTCTGTATAAAATGGCTTTGGTCGAGCTAAAAGAGCTTAAGGAGCAGTTAAAAGATCTCTTTGATAAGGGCTTTATTCGTCTTAGTGTTTCTCTATGGGGTGCTCATGTCCTCTTCGTGCATAAGAAAGATGGGTCTTTTCGGATGTGCATAGATTATCGACAGTTGCATAAGGTTATAGTGAAGAACAAGTACCCTCTTCCTAGGATTGATGATCTCTTTGACCAGCTTCAGGGTGCTAGATGTTTTTCTAAGATTGATCTTCATTTGGGTTATCATTAATTAAAAACTAGAGAGGCTGATATTCCAAGTGACATGACCCGGCCCATGACCATGTCGTAATGGGCATCTCAAGTCCGACCTAGACCAGAGACAACCCCCGTTACCCAACTCATCCTATAGCTGCCTGTCCTGAGTTGGTTGAATTCTGAACATTTAACAAGATAGCATAAATGTTCTCATTACGACTCTAGGATAGGGTCACAACCGTGGCCGACCTAAGTGATATGATGGAACAGTGAGAAATCCTGTGATGTGGTTTCATTCCACCAGCCTATTCCAATGCCAATGCCGACACCAATACCAATTCCGCCCATACCAACCCCAGAAGTACTACAAAGCCTCTATCCAAAAGAATGAGCAAATCCGGTTGGGATATGCACCAAACCCTGGCCAAAACGAATATCCAAAATAAAAGAAAAGTGGCTAAAGAAATCCATAACATGAAATAATGCCTCTCAAAGTATGGAAGCTCACCGCTTCAGTCCAAATACCGATACCGAATCCGCGTGCTAAACAGGAGGAGTAAAATGGTCGGTTCCTACATAGCGTGGGTATACAACCGCCAGTAGACGGGTTAGCGAGTGATCGCTAGCATGAATCTCGGGATAAGGATAAAATAATATCAGTCATAGAACCAAGTAAAACCATCCATAATGCATACAACCATACATATATAAGTGTCGGGAAAGGGGACCGTGTTTAGCATGCATTTAAAACTTTTACCTAGGCTATGTAGCTTTGCCGTCCTAACCATCCACGGGCCATATGAGTTCAGGGACCGTGCGTGTAGCCGCACGATCAAGGAATATCCCATGGGATGACTAGTATATTCCCCAATATAAAATGTGACACACGCACATGGACATCGAAGACCCCTCATATTGATAAATATGATTTTTCGATTTTGGTCCCCTGGGACCGCCACCTTCCACGGCTTAGCTACACACCCCACCATTAATGCCCAATTAAAACCATGTCCAAACAATCCATTTACCATTTATTAACCAAGGGCAATATTAGTGGTATCGTCATACCACCTTTACTTGCAAGTAATATCCATAGCCAAACCATTTAGGTTAAGGGGACCTTAGGTGCCCTTCCATATGCCATATTAAATCTACTTGGGGACTTCCATGTTCTCCACAAGCATAACCATTTAGCCTTTAGCCTTTCCAAACCATTTAAACCATGCATAAATCTTTTATCCAGTTTAAAACATGCAAAAGTTTCCTTCAAAGAAGTCAATGCAATGAACATATCTTTATAAGCATTTTATCAAACACCTTGGGGGCATAATCTAACAAAAACCAATTCCAAGACCATTAAACCGTTACCACATAATCCTATTGTCTAAAACCACCATTGATGCATATAAAAACATAATTAAAACCATAGGAAATCATAACCAAGCATTTAATATCAAAACCCCTAAATAATAGTTGAAAAACATAATCATGAAATAGTAAAACCATGAAATCAATCATATAAACCATGCCTTTATTTGAAATTACATTGATAGAAGAGAATCATGCCTTATTCCGAAGAATTGAAGGAAAGAAATCACTAAGACAATCCCTAAAGCAATCCGTAAGATGAAACCCTAGCTCTTCCTTGCCCCAAAGCTTTTGAGAGAATTATGGAGTGTTTTGGAATAGTTTCTAATTGTTAATGAATAGAATAATAAGGTAAATAACCTCCTAAGTGTATTAGAAGTTGTGGGTAATAGTTAGGGTAAGTCTGGAAATATCCAGAATACCCCCACTTAAATCCCTTAAAAACCCGTCATAGGGATACGACTGACCCATACGAGTCGTACCTCCTATACGATTGGTATCCACCACTCGTATCCAAGCCTCAACCGTGGATCAAACACTGTCCAATATATGACTCATCCAACTAAGTCGTAACCACAACATACGATCCATACCCATAACTCGTATCCCTGGCAGAATAAAATACCAGGAGGATCAAACACTGCCCATCATAAGAGTCCCTGATACGACTTGTACCAAGCCTTACGACTCATACCCCTAAGTCGTATCCATTCTAGTGACCAAAATCATCCCTCCAACTAACACTGGTCAGCATACTACAGGACCATACCACTCGTACCCCAACATATGGATCGTATGTATGAGTTGTATTGGGTCCGAAGAATGGATTCCAGGAAATTTTCTAAGGGTCAAAACCCAGGATGTTTCAGTCTCCCCCACTAGGAACATTCGTCCCCGAATGATGGAGTAGGTAGCACAAACACTACTTACACCCCTTAGATGTCTCTACTCTTACCTTTAACAAAGATGCAAGGAAATTAAGTAGAGTCAATTGCATTATCAAATTATACATCAAGGAAATATACCTTTCGCATGAATATCCAAAACTGAGAACAAATTCAGATACTTGGACTTCGTGTCCTTTTCCACCTCCCAAGTAGCTTCTTCCACCTTATGTTTCGGTATAATCTTAACTGAAGCCATATCTTTGGTCTGCAACTGACGAACTTGCCGATCCAATATCTCAACCGGGACCTCTTCATAGGACAGGAAATTTGAAATATCCAATCCTTATAAAGGAACAACCGAAGAAGGATCACCAAGACACTTCCTCAACATAGAAACTTGAAAGACCGGATGAACCAAACTTAAGCTAGGTGGCAACTCCAACTCATAAGCAATATTGCTAACTCTCTGTAAAATCACATAAGGACCAATATACCGAGGACTGATTTTTGCTTTTTTGCCAAACCTCACCACTCCCTTTATGGGAGACACCTTGAGGAACTCCCTATACCCGACCTCAAACTCTAAGTCTCTACGCTAAACATCTGCATAGGATTTTTGGCAAATTTTGGCAGCTATAAGCCTATCCCGAATTACCTTGACCTTCTCCATTACCTGATAAACCAAATCCGGACCAAACATATCTATTTCTCCAAGCTCAAACCACCTAATAGAAGATCTACACCTCCTACCATACAATACCTTGAAATGAGCCATACCATTACTCGAATGATAGCTATTGTTGTAAGCAAACTCCACCAAAGGTAAATGCTCAACCCAATTGCCACCATTATCAATCACATAGGTACGAAGCATATCTTCCAATGTCTAAATAGTTCTCTCCGCTTGCCCATCCGACTGTGGATGAAAAGCAATACTCAAACTAGCCTTAGTCCCCAACCCTTATTGAAAAGACTTCCAAAAATAAGACATAAACTTCATACCACAATCAGAGATAATCAAAACAGGTACCCCATGCCACTTCACCATCTCCTGAAGATACGACCGAATATAATCCTCCGCCAAAAAGGTAGTTCACACTGGTATGAAATGCACAGACTTGGTTATCCTATCCATGATGACCCAAATCAAATCGCACTGATTCTGAGACCGAGGAAGACCTGTAACGATGTCCATATTGATCACTTACCATTTTATTCGGGAAAGTCAATCTCTTGATACAACCCACCAGGTCTCATGTGCTCAACCTTAACCTGTTGACATACCATACACATGGCCACGAAACTAGCCATATCCCTCTTCATGCCATTCCACCAGTAGATCTCCTCGAGATCATGATATATCTTAGTTGAGCTGAGATGAACAACATAGTGCGACTCATGCGCCTCAGCCAAAACCCTTTACCACAACCCATCGACATCATGAAAGCATAACCTCTCTTGGTACCGTAAAGTACCATCACCACAGATCTCAAACACCACTACCTTTTTCCCACCAACATCACTTTTGATTTTCATCAAGATGGGATTCAACACTTGTTTCTACTTAATCTCTGCACTAATATACGACTGAACCACTTATTGCACCATCACACTACCATCCTTAGAGTCCAAAAGACGAACCCCAAGATTAGCCAAGTGGTGAATATTCTTCACCAATTTCCACTTGCCTTCCTCCACGTGAGCCAAACTCCCCATAGATAACCTGTTAAGAGCATCAACAACCACATTAGCCTTACTTGGGTGATAGTGAAGACTCATATCATAATCCTTGAGAAGTTCAAGTCACCTATTCTACCTGAGATTAAGCTTTTTCTAAGTGAACACGTACTGAAGACTTTTATGATCAGAAAAGATATCCACATGAACACCATACAAATAATACCACCATATTTTCAAATCAAACATAACCGCCAAAAACTCCAAATTATGAGTAGGATAATTCCTCGCATATACCTTCAACTGCCTGAAAGCATAGGTAATCACCTTTCTATGTTGCATCAAAACCCAAATAAGCTCTACCCGAGATGTATCACAATAAACCACAAACCCATTATTGCCTTCCAACAAGGTCAGGATTAGAGACAAAGTCAACTTATCCTTCAACTTCTCAAAATACCCTTCACAAATATCCAACCAAGAAAACTTAACCTTATTCTGAGTCAACTTAGTCAAAGGAGCATCTATCAAAGAAAATCTTTCCATAAACTGCCTATAATACCTGGCTAAACCTAAAAAGCTCTGAATATCGAATGGAGTCGTAGGCCTAGTCCATCCCTTCACCATAGCAACCTTCTGCGGATCCACCATGATCCCATAACAAGAAATAACATGGCCAAGAAAGTCACAGTGTTCAACCAAAACTCACACTTAGAGAACTTGGCATACAACTGTTGTTTCTTTAAGGTCTGCAACACTATACGAAGGTGATTAGCATGATCCACCCCACTCTTCGAATAAAAATTAGATGGGTGTTCAAAAGAAAATTAATACCAAACTATATTTCTTTATCTGGAGGAATGCTAGGAAGATCATCCAGAAAGACATTTGGAAACCTATTAACCACAGGGACCAAAGATAAAGAAAGACCTTCCGAGTTAGAATCTTTAACCCAAACCAAATGATAAAAACAACTCTTAGAGATTAACCTTCGAGATCTAAGATAAGAAATGAATCTCTCTCTAGGATCTAAGAAACTACCTTTCCATTCTATAATCGGTTCACTAGGAAACTTACAGATAACCCTATGGGTCCGATAATCCACAGGTGTATAACAAGAATACAACTAATCCATACTTAGAATTATATCAAAATCTACCATATCCAACTCAAACAGATCCATCAAGGTCTGCTTTCCACCAACAGATACCACACCTCCTATAGACTCTCTTAGCAATAACTGAGTCTCCTACCGGGGTAGAAATAGAACAAGGAATTGAGATAACTTTTAAATCAAAACTAAAAGACACAGCCATATATGAAATCACATAAGAGAGAGTGGATCCCGATTCAAGCAGTTAATATACATCATGAGAGAAAAATTATAACATACAAGACTACCAGTAACAACATCGGGTGATACCTCAGATTCCTGTCGGGATGCCAAATTATACAACCTGTTCTGCCAACACTAGAACCAGGAGCAGTAACAGAAGAAAATGCCACCCCACCAAATGTAGGAGCAGAAAATGAAGCCACGAGAATCTTATTCGCCCCTGTAGCAATCTTATTGACCAAACAATCCCTGAGCTGATAGCCTAACGGGCCATACTTGAAGCACTTGTCTCTTCCTTCCTTGCAATAACCCTGATAAGAATGAACATAAAATTGATAAGGAGGACACAAAGAAACTGACTGACCTCCACCCGCCTGGGAAACCTGTGCTTGAAAATTATCACCACCTTGATAACGCTTGTCTCTTAACTGATAAGGAGCCTAAACTCCACCACTTCTTTATCTGCCACTTGCCACCAACTCTACCACCCTGGCACTGAGCACCTCCTTGATAAAAAAACCTGCTCCTCTTTTCCTGCCTATCCCTAAACACCATCTGCTTCCTCTTCTCATCCTCAACCTACTGCATATGAACAATCAACCTCGAGATGTCCATATTTTTTATCAACAAGGAAGTCTTGCTCTTTAGAATCTAATCTCTATTCAATCTAGAAGCAAACTTCCTTATCTCAACCTCATATGAACTACCAAAAAGCATATTTCTTTACTGGCATCCTCCCCTGCCGGCGGTTCACAAACTCCTCCATCTTTTCTTCCCTTAACTCTTGAGGAAAGAACTGATCCATGAAGGCATTAGAAAAGGCCTCCCATAACCCTTCCTCTTCCATATTACCTCTATCCCTATCCCACTTCTCATACCACTAATAAGCAATATCCTTGAGCTGATAAGCTACAAAGTTAACCCTCTCTACATTAGTAACCTGTATCACCTAGAAGATCTTTTCTATCTCTTCTAAGAAGCACTATGGATCCTCCTCCACCTTCACTCTAGTAAAAGTAGGAGGACCCATTTTTATAAATTGACCAAATCTTATGGCCTTAGCAGATAAAGCACCAGTCGCACCCCGCTCAGCCTGAGCAATAATCAATTGAGCAATGATATGGATAGACTGATAAAATTTTGTATTTGTCACGTTGCCCTGAGGGACCTGAGGAGAACTGGTCAGAATAAGAGAAACTCCAACACCATCAGGAATAGGACCATTAGATCAAAGATGTATTCCAAATGTAAGATGTGCCCCTTTAGGATTATCCCAAGATGGGATAAAAGAATTTTTTTGTGTTTCAGATCTAGGAGGAATGATCTAAAAGATGAACAAACAAGGATTAGAGAAGATTCCAGGATTGAGAACTCAAGCTTGAAGATAGAATACCAAGAAAGTAAAATATTCCTAAATGTCTTACAGCCTCTCTCTTATGAGTGTGGCGTGCTTTATATCCCAAAAAGAGACTCTACTCGACACGGCTTTGTGGACTTCCTAGTAAACCATAAACCTAGGCAATGATACTAACTTGACATGACCTGGCCCCCAGGCCATGTCATAAAGGGCATCTCAAGTCTGACCTAGACCGGAGACGACCCCCGTTACCCAACCCATCCTACAATCGCCGACCCTGAGTTGGCTGAATTCCAAACTCTTAACAAGATAACGTAAATATTCTCATTACAACTTTAGGATAGGGTCACAACTATGACCGACCCAATCGATTCCACCCATACCGCACCAACTGCCCAATCATACCAAACCAACCAAAGGTCATAACCAAAGAAAAATTCCAAAATGTAGTATGATAGAACAGTGAGAAATCCTGTGATGTGGTGTCAGTCCACCAGCCTATTCCAATGCCAAGGCCGACACCAATACCAATTTCACCCATACCAACCCCCAGAAATACCATAAAGCCTCTATCCAATAGAATAAACAAATTCAGTTGGGACATACCCCCAACCCTGGCCAAAACCAATATCCAAAATTTAAAAAAATGTCTAAAGAAATCCATAACATAAAATGATGCCTCTCGAAAGGATGAAAGCTCACTACTTCATTCCAAATGTTGATACCGAATCTGTGTACTAAATAGGAGAAGTAGAATAGTCGGTTCCTGCATAGTGTGGGTATACAACTGCTAGTAGACAGGTCAGTGAGTAACCACTAGCATGAATCGCAGGATAAGAATAAAATAATGCCAGTTATAAAACAAAGTAAAACCATCCATAATGCATATATTCATACATATATAAGTGCTGGGAATGGGGACTGGGTTTAGCATGCATTTAAAACCTTTACCTGGGTTGTGTAGGTTTATCATCCTAACCACCAACGAGCCATATGGGTTCAGCTCCCCTTGCTGAAAGGGCCCAATATGTGTATCCGTACGACTGATGACTAGTACATCCCCTAATATAAAATGTGTCATACGCACATGGCCATCGAAGACCCCTCATATAGGCATATATGAGTTTTTAGTTTTGGTTCCCCTGGGACCGCCACTTTCCATGGCTTAGCTACACACTCCGCCATTAATGCCCAATTATAACCATATCAAAATAATCCATTTACCATTTATTAACCAAGACCAATATTAGTGGTATTATCATACCTCTCCTTACTTGCAAGTAATATCCATAACCAAACCATTTAGGTTAAGTGGACCTTAAGTGCCCTTCTATATACCATATGAAATCCATTTGGGAGACTTTCATGTTCTCCACAAGCATAACTATTTAGCCTTTAGCCTTTACAAACCATTTAAACCATGCATAAATCCTTTATCCAGTTTAAAATTGCAAGAGTTCCCTTAAAAGAAGTCAATGCAATGAACATATCTTTATAAGTATTTTATCAAACACCTTGGGGAAATAATATAACCAAAACCAATTCCAAGACCATTAAATCGTTACCACACAATCCAATTGTCCAAAACCACCATTAATGCATATAAAAGCATAATTAAAATCATAGGAAATCATAACCAAGCATTTAATATTAAAACCCCTAAATAATAGTTGATAACCATAATCATAAAATAGTAAAACCATGAAATCAATTGCATAAACCATGCCTTTAGTTGAAATTACAATGAGGGAAAAGAATCATGCCTTATACTAAAGAATTGATGGGAAAAAATATCCAATACAAGCCCCAAAGCAATCCTAAGATGAAACCCTAGCTCTTCCTTGCACCAAAGTATTTGAGAGAATTATGGAGTGTTTTGGAATAGTTTCTAAGTATTAATGAATAGAATAATAGGGAAAATAACCTCTTAAGTGTATTAGAAGTTTTGTGTCATAGTTAGGATAAGTAGAAAAATATCCAAAATACCCCCACTTAAATTCCTTAAAAACCCATCACAACTATACGACTGACTCATACGAGTCATACCCTTCTATACGATCGGTATCCACCACTCGTATCCAAGCCTCAACCCTTGGATCAAACACTGTCCAGTATATGACTCATCTAACTAAGTCGTAACCATAACATACGCTATGTACCTATAACCCGTATCCCTGGCAGAATAAAATACAAAGAGGATAAAATACTGCCCACCATACGTGTCCCTGATACGACTCGTACCAAGCCTTACGACTCATACCCCTAGGTCATACCCATTCCAGTAACCAAAACCATCCCTCCAACTAACACTGATCAGCATACGATAGGACCATACCACCGGTACCCCAACATATGGTTCATACCTATAAGTCGTATTGAGCCTGAAGAAAGGATTTCCAGGAAATTTTCTAAGGTTCAAAACCCATGATGTTTTACTAAGACTACTTTTCATACCTGGTATGGTCACTGTGAATTTCTGGTTATGTCTTTTGGATTAACTAATGCTTCATCTGCATTTATAGATCTTATCAATCGAGTGTTCAGACATTTTTTGGCCTTTTTTGTGATAGTATTTATTGATGATATTTTGGTGTATTCTAAGAGTGAGGAGGATCGTGCCAATTACCTCTAAATTATGTTGCAGACTCTTAAGGATCAGAGGTTGTATGCTAAATTTTCTAAGAGTGAGTTTTGGTTAGTGTTGTTACTTTTATTGGGTATGTTATTTTTAGCAAAGGAACCAAGGTGGATCCACAGAAGGTTAAGGCAGTTAAGAAATGGCCTAGACCCATGGCTCTATCCGACATTCAAAGCTTTTTGGAATTGACTGGATATTATAGGAGGTTTGTGGCGAGTTTCTCTTTTATTGCTGCTCCATTAACAAAGTTGACTCAAAAAAAGGTAAATTTCTTATGGTCTGATACTTGTGAGGGTAGCTTTGAGAACTTGAAGGATAGGTTGATTCATGCATCAGCTTTAACCTTATCCGAGGATATTGATGGTTTTATTGAATATTGTGATGTGTCCCGTGTGGGATTGGGTTGTGTTTTTATGCTGCGTGGTAAGGTTATGGCTTATGATTTTAGGCAACTTAAATTTCATAAAAGAAATTATCTGATTCATGGCCTAGAGTTGGCGGCTATAGTTTTTGCTTTGAATATTATAGCTTTAGAGATTTAGGGAGATGGTATCCTTAGATACCAAGGCAGGTTGTGTGTTCCTGATGTTGATGGGTTATGTATAAAGATTTTGATTGAGGCTCATGAGTCATGGTATACAGTTCATCTAGGTTCGACAAAGATGTATCATGAATTGAATGAGATTTATTGGTGGAACAATATAAAGAAAGATGTGGCTAATTTTTTGGCTAAGTGTATGGTCTGTCAGCAAGTTGAAGTTGAATACTTGAGGCCTGGTGGGATATCTCAAGAGATAAGTTGCCCGTGTGGAAGTGGGAGATGGTCAACATGGATTTCATTGCGGTTCTTCCGTAGTCTTACAATCAGTTTAATTTGATTTGGGTCATTATGGATAGGATAACTAAGCCTGATCACTTTTACTTGTGAGGACTATTTACTTTAGAGAGAATTATGCTAAGTTGTTTATCCAGGAGATTATCAAGTTGCGGGAAGCGCTGATTTCCATTATTTCAGATCGAGGTATGCAATTTTCTTCTCATTTTTTGGGGTTTATTTCAGAACAGTTTGGGGACCAAGGTGAACCTTTAGCACTATTTTCCATCCTCAGATGGATGGACAAGTGGAATGGACTATTTAGACATTAAAAGATACTAAGGGCCTGTATGATTGACTTTAGAGGTAATTGGTGATTCACTTACCTCTTATAGAGTTTACATATAATAATAGTTATCATTTGTGTATTCAGATGGCTCATTTCGAGAATCTATGTGGTAGACGATGTAGGTCTTCTATTGGGTGGTTTGAGGTTAGTGAGACTAGGTTGTTTGGTCCTAACTTGGTTTATAAAGGCATGAAGAAGGTGGAGGTGATTAGAGAAAGACTTAAGGTTGCTTAGAGTTGTAAAAAGTCTTATACGAATGTGAGGCATAGAGAATTGGAGTTTGATGTAAGTGATTGGGTATTTTTGAAGTTTTCTCTTACAAAAAGAGTAAAGAGGTTTGGGAAAAAGGGGAAGCTCAGTTCTTATTATATTATCATATATCAGATTTTGAAGAGAGTTGGGAATATTGCGTATAAGTTGGATTTTCCTTCGAGTTTGGGTTTCATTCATTCGGTATTCTATGTATTGATGTTGAAGATGTGTGGGTGATCCTTCTTTTATTGTCCCTGTGGAGTATGTTGGCATTTCAGATTCCTTATCTTATGAGAAAGTTCTAATTGAGATCTTGGATAGGCAAGTCCATAGGTTGAGGACCAAGAATATTCCTCAATTAAAGTTCTCTGGAGAATCCAAAAGGTGGAAAAAGCTACTTAGAAAACTAAAGAGAAAATGAAGGCAAAATATCTGTTTTTGTTCCCCGCATTGAATGAAAGTGTTTGAGGTATGGGTTCCCTCTTGTTCTTGTCATTTTTGGGATTTTGTTCGTGATTTTGTGGTTGCAATCTACCTTGTAGTCTTGCTAATGGGTTCCTGAACTCCTCATTCGGGGATGAATGATCCTAGGGGGTAATGACTCTGAAATTTTTCATGTGTTTGTGCGCAATGTTCAGGCAACAACTCACATGACGAGTCATAGTCCCTCTTCTTGAGTCATATAGTTCCAGTCATAGCTTAACTAGTGAGGTGGTCCAATATTTCTGTCTTGGTCATGAGTTAGTCCTCATGAGTCGTAAGATAAGGTCATAAGTTGTAGGGGGAGACTCATGACCATAAAAGGGAGATGGCTAAGATTTCTGCTCCAGGTTCGACTGAGTCCTTACGAGTCATAATATAAGGTCATGAGTCATAGGGTGTGACTCGTGACCATAACAGTAACGGATCAGGGTTTGGGGCCTTAGGTTACGAGTCTTGGTGGCGACTCGTGACCAGTGACCACGAGTCGTTACCTGACCTGTAGTGACCAGGCGCAATTTCTTGCCCATTTTCATTAAGAGCATTGTGGTCTTTTCCTTCCATCCCATTGTTTCCCACGACTTAAAACACCCTAAGGGACCCCATAATTCTTCATTACTCAATCATAAACATCGTTCTCTCTTCTCAAACTTCTAAAGCGAGGGAAAGGCTAAGGTTTCTAAGGATTAAACCTTTAGGGTTCAAATTGTGATTTCTTCTCCAAATTTCTTTGGTATCCAGGCCTATATCTCTTACCTAAACTGATTTTATACAAATCATGTGCTTAATATTAAATAGTTTAGTTTAGTTTAGTTAAGTTGTTGTAATATTAATAGTCTCGTGTTGTTGTTTGGTTTAGTTATAACTTTGATAATTTTAACTTATTGTTGGGAATGTATGTTAATTATTATATAAAATATATTTTTGTTTATGGTCCAAGAATTAATTATGTAAATAAATAAAATGTAATAGGAAATTAACTAAATACAACAGACTACAAAAATATTTTCAACAGATTACCCATCTGTTGCAACATATGGGTCATTTGTTAGAAGAAATCCAAATAGTCTTGCCATTAGATTGGGTTCTTCCAACAAATGACCCATTTGTTGCAATAAATGGCCTATCTGTTGCAACAGATGGGTCATCTATTGGAATATTTCCAAACCCTTGCTACTGGATTGAGTTCTTCCAATAGATGACCCATCTGCAATAATATATGGGCCATCTGATGGAAGAACAAATACAGTTCTTGCCACTGGATTGTGTTCTCCTAATAGATGACCCATATGTTGCAACAGAGGGGCCATCTGTTGGAAGAAAAAACCTTCCTACTAAATTCAAAATTGTGTCAATTAAATTAGATTTCTTGTGATTTTGTTTAAATAATAGACTCAATAAATTGTCATTGAAAAGCCCGACAAATAGATTTCTTGTGAAATTGTTTATTTGATAGACTAAACCAAACACATCTTGTAATTGATTCTTTCCACTCCCAAGCGCTCAAAACCCTACACCCCTCAACATCTTAAGAAAAAAAAACAAACATAATGAAAATTAAATAAGAATAAACTCAAAGTCGACCAAACATAGATTTTTTCATCCATTAGATAAAAAATATTTACAATATTAGGTAGATCCAATAAAAATATAACAAAATACATATGATAAGAAAAACATAACACAACCTTATTATTATTATTATTATTATTATTATTATTATTATTATTATTATTATTGTCAACTGGAAACCCATTGGGCAGCAGGCCTCTCAGCCTTCAAATCTCATGAAGCACCCTTTCTCTCGTGGCGTCCAACTCCCATTGGAGTTCATGAACCAGTCTTTCAAGTTTCTGCATGGTATCGAGCAGAATCACCATTTCCCATACTAGATCAGTCATATCTAGAACATACATGAACACAAAACATAAAACACTAAAGAAAAGAAAAGAGTCTAATGTAATACAACGTAAACTACCAGCTGGTAGTTTAACCAAAAAAACAACACACCTTAATATAATAACAATTTTCATGTTAGAACAACAAAATAAAACATACCACAACTGATGGAAAATAATTAGCTTTTGGAAGAAAAGTGATTGAAAATGTAATGGCGTTTTTATGCAACATAAGATGCAAGAAATAAAGTGGAGGAGACGAGTAAGGAAGGACTATCTATAAAGGTTTGAATGTGTTAAGAAAAATATTACAATTGTTCACCTCTTTTCTAATAATTTTATCCCTTAATTAAATCAAACTGGTGATTTTTAATTATTTAAATTAAAAAATAAATTTAAATACAAAAGAGGTGAAAAGTCATGACTTTTCATCCTTTTAATACTTACATGAGTTATTAAACATAAATACCTACAGAATTATGTTTATAATTTTTTTCTTATTATTTTATTTACGAACCATTTTTTAATTAAATGATCAAAAAATCATGACTTTTCACCTTTTCAACAACCATTATTTTTATTAATAACCATTTTTTATTGAGTTCTTCCAACAGATGACCCTTCTGTTGCAATAGATGGATCATCTGTTGGAAGAACTCAAGAACTTAGTTACAACAGGGATTGAGTTCTTCCAACAGATGGCCCATTTGTTGCCATAGATGGGCCATCTGTTGGAAGGACTCAAAACCCTTGCTACTGGATTGAGTTGTTCCAACAGATAGGTAATCTGTTGTAGCAGATGGACCATCTGTTGGAAGTGATCTAAACTCTTGATGTTTTATTTTGTTTCTTCCAATAGATGAACCATTTGTTGCAGCAGATTAGTCATTTATCGCAACAGATGTATATATTTGTTTGATTATTTCCACCAAATTTTCATCTATTGCAATAGATTAGTCATCTGTTGCAACAGATGCCTATATTTTTTTGAAAAGTTTCAACATATTAGTCATATGTTGCAACATGTTAGTCATCTGTTACAACAAATGTCTATGTTATTTGACTAATTTAATGTGAAATGGCTCATTTTAAACCATTATTAGTAAATAGTCTTTGTAATACCCCGTACTTTTTCTAGCCCAGTTTAGCTCCTAGAATATTAAGGGTTATCTTCAAAAATGAATAAATCTTGATACATGTAGAATTTTTAAGCTCTAGACCTACCAATGTGTAGATAATTGGCTCAGCTTTCCAACGATACCAATTTCTCCTCAATTCGATACTCGGTTAAGAAGTTATGGCGATTTTAGTGAAAATAGTAGGGCACCGCGATAAGCACTGCGTCGCGGTGAAGGATAGATTTACGATTTTTTGATTTCAAGTGGAGCACCATGATTATCCCGCGTCGCGGTGAAGCTCCAGTTTCCATTTGTCCCATTCTAGTAGCTCACCGCGATTAGCCCATATCGTGTCAAAAAAATCCCAATTGTACAGACACCGCATCGTGGTGGAGTGCGAAATGGCACTTGTTCTTTTCCAGTGGCGCAACGCAATTTCACTGTATCGCATCAGAGGTAAAAATGGCACTCGTCCTTTCCCAGTGATGCAACACGATTTCACCGCGTCGCACCAGAGACCAAAATGGCAATTGTCCCTTTTTCGGTAAGCCACCACAATAGTGGTGCGTCGCAGTGGGAGGCAAAATCAAGATTTCCAGTTTCGAGTAAAATTTTAAAAGGGCAATTTAGTCTTTTTCCAAGCCCCCAAATCATGTAAAACACAAAATTAATCCTATTCTAACCATTATATGCATATTTTCATCAAAATTACTCTCCAAGGAAATCCAAGAACTCAAATCTTCATCTCCAAGAAATCCAAATTTCACCATTCTTTTTCAAAGATAGCTCAAAATTAAAGATCCTCAATCCAAGAACTTCAAGAATCTTCTATCTTCAAGAGCACAAGTAGGAACTCAAAGTTCAAGTTTCTTCATCTAAACATCAATGAAGGTATGTGGGATTTTCAACAAGGATAATTCTTTCATCCTTGTGCCCAAAACTAGTTTTAATTACAAAGTTACATGAATTTACATGAGTTTCAAATTAGGGTTCATGCCCAATATTGTTATTTGCAAGATTATGAGATTTCAAGCGATTTAGATGTTGAATTGCATGCCTATTATTGTATTTTCATGCGTATTGCAGTAATCTCCAGATTTAGACTTGAATTATCAATATTTTCATTACTTAGCATGAGTTTTATGATTATTTGACATGAAATAGATGCATGGGCTATTAGCCCTAGTTTGAATGTTGTTATTTCAAGAAGATTATGCTTTTAAGCATCCCATGATTTGTTATATTCAGATTTTGAATAAAGATTTGATCTTTTGATCTCAGCTTAGATATGGAATCCACTTCACAGATTTAGCTACAATTACGGTAAACAGATTTACAAGAGGTTTTCATTGTAAACCCTTATATTAGTTTTTAAAAGTGGATTTCCAACAGAATGAGCATACATATTAAAGGGAGTAGCATTTAGCACCGAGTTGGGTATGTTCACATGCCCCAGGACTACAAGCCAACGTAGGTTCAGATTATTAGATTATTCTCATTTTCATATGGATGATAGATACAGATGTGATCACTTAGATTAGGTTATACTCCTTGGCAAGAGTATGACACTTCTCCCCAACATGAGGTTTTCCCATAACGAAATTAGATGTTGAATACTATGATAGCTCACATAGTGTATGTCGGTTAGAAGAACCTCCCTAACAGTAAAAACTTGCAGAATAGTTTTTAAAAGTATTTCCCTACAACTTATAGAAAAGAGTAAAGAATAACAGAAAAGCTTTTAGAAACTAAGTGTAAAGGCTCACAAATTTTATTCAGATATTACTTTATATGAGGCATTAGTTACAAATGTCAACTTTCAGATTTCAGATATAAAAGTGAGTCCTTTCTACACTTAGACAACATAATTTAAAGATAGAATACAAGTACAACTTTTAAAAAATAAATGTTATGACTCACTAGATCTATGCAACATGTTTGCTATTCATGATTATGATTTTTAGTTTTCAGATATTCCAGCTTATGTGAGCCATCTATATTTAGCATGCATTCTTTTACAAATTTATAATAGTATTGAGATATTGATTTACTTATGCATTCAACCCCATATACTCAGTACAATCCAAAAGTATTGATCTACATATACGTCTATGTGCTACATTATCTCGTAATGTAGGTTTAGGTACTCAGTTTCAACAGCGTGAGTGATTTCAAGCATCTCCATCTACATCCCGATAGTTGGTGAGTCCTCATAATTTGAGGACTTAGTCTTTCAGTTTTTCATCTTGTTAGTATAGATGATTCAGTATTTTTTGATAGTTTGAGTCAGTCGGGGGTTTGTCCTAGTGACTCTCTAGCATTAGTAGTAGAGGCTTGTCAGACTGCTAGATATGCTTCAGATTTTCAGTATTGATTGATCAGACTCTTGAGTTAGTATTTTCAGATATTATATTCAGACAGTTTCAACTTAGCTCATACAGAATTCCGCATTTTAGCTTGATTATATATATCCATACTTCCCTATTATGAGTTTCAGATTCAGTAGATGGCTTACAAGATTAGCTTAAGGCTACTCGTATTCTTGAGCACTGTGTGACTTCTCGAGACCCATTTTTGGGGCATTACAGTCTTGTTGTTGGTTTAGCTATGAACTTGATTATAATATAATCTATACTTGGAATCAATTAACCTCTTGAAAATCATCCATCATCCAATGAAATCACATGAAAGGGAAAGTAGAGCAAGAAAGTAGATATAAATAACAAAAAGAAGTAGTTGAACTAGTAATTCATTCCTTCATTCATAATTCAAACATATATAAACATAAAAATAAAGATAAGGCACAGAGCCATTACATCTGCATGAATAAAAGTTAGGCGTATGTGCTCAAGCTACCAAAAAAAGGTGTAGGGGTATAAATATTTATATTCAATCAGATAATGACACAATGGGAACAATTTGTTAATCTCAAGCGAAAGTGGAAAGAAAAAGAGAGACAAGAGAAAATTATAGGAGAGTTGAGAAAATAGATGACCAAAAAAATTGAACAAGAGTTCAAAAAATAGACGAGTCATCTATTGGTTTTAAATATTGGTAGCGGGGGACCTTTGAGAAGAAAGAGGAGACTTTGAAAAGACAAGATAAGACAAAACAAAGCGACTTTTGAGTTATTTACCAAAAAAAAAGTGACTTAAGTTCTCCTAAGAATGTTTGAGTTCCCTAGGATTTTATCTTTTAATATTTCAGGCAGAAAAATGCCTTAAAAAAGATCTTCCAACATATGGGTAACCTATTGCAACAAATGACCTATTTTTTGGAAGAACTCAAACAACTATCAAAACCTATTTTGATTTCTTCCAACAGATAGGTATTCTATTGCAACAGATTACCATCTATTTGATAATTTCTAATAGATGGGTCATCTGATGCAATAGGTTAGTCATCTGTTCATTCAAATTAAGCAATTATTAGTAATACTAAATTGATTTAACTAAAATTTAAAGACAAGACAAGACCTTAGACAAGGGGACAAACGTTTGAGTTCTCCTAAAAATGCTTTCAATAAATGACCCATCTATTTTGATTTCTTTCAATAGATGGATAATCTACCGCAACAGATATCCTATCTATTTGATAATTTCCAACAAAGAAGTCATCTATTGCAACAGATGCCTATATCTGTTTGATAATTTCCAACAGATGAGTCATCTGTTGCAACAGGTTGATCATCTGTTGTAACAGATGTCTATAATTATTTGATAATTTTCAATAGATATGACATCTGTTGCAATGGGTTAGTCATCTGTTGATTCAATTTAAGCTATTATTAGTAATAACTAAATTGGTTTAACTAAAATTAAACATGAATTGATAAGTTCACTTATAGTTTCAATTAATTTCATAGTAATTACATGATCAACTAAGTGTATTCGTCCCGAGTAGAGTGATCAATTGACCAATTTTATCTGAAATGATTCAAATTAATCCATTATTAGTAATAACTAAATTAATTTAACTAAAATTAAAGATGAATTGATAAGTTTAATTACAATTTCAATTGAACTCTTAATAATTACATGATCATCTAAGTATATTCATTTTGAGTGGAGTGGTCAACTGATCAATTTTATTTGAAATGATTCAAATTCAGCCATTATTAGTAATAACTAAATTTATTTAACTAAAATTAAAGATGAATTAATAAGTTCAATTATAATTTCAATTGATCTCTTAGTAGTAACTTGCATAATCAACTAAGTGTATTCGTCTTGAATAGAGTTATCAATCGAACAATTTGATTGAAATGATTCAAGCTAAGTCATGATTACTCATAATTAAATTAATTTAACTAAGATTACATATAAATTAATAAGTTCAATTATACTTTGAATTAATCTCATAGTAATTACATGATCATCTAAGTGTGTTCATCCTGAATAGATTTGTCAATTGACCAATTTTGATTTGAAAAGATTCAAGTTAAGCTATTATTAGTAATAATTAAATTGATTTAACTAAAATTAAAGATGAATTAAAAAGTTCAATTATAATTTTAGTTAATCTCATGATAATTACATGATCATCTAAGTGTATTCGTCCTGAATAGAGTTGTCAATTGACCAATTTGATTTGAAAAGATTCAAGTTAAGCCATGATTAGTAATAACTAAATTGATCTAACTAAAACTAAAGAAGAATTAATAAGTTCAATTACAATTTCAACTAATCTCATAGTAATTACATGATTATCTAAATGTATAACCTATTCCAATAGATAACTCATCTGTTGCAATAGATGTATATATTTGTTTGATAATTTCCACCAAATGGCTTATCTATTGCAACAAAAAGATATGTGTTTGATAATTTTCAATAAATGACTCATCTATTACAACATAAATATATGTGTTTGATAATTTTCAATAGATGAGACATCTGTTGCAACATGTGTATATATCTGTTGCATTTGCAATGTAGACAAGTCTATATCTGTTTGATTTATTCCAGCAGATGGACCATCTGTTGCAACAAGTTAGTCATCTGTTGCATTATGCAGATGTCTATATCTATATCTATAATGTACTTGTTGCATAATTATTTTTTTATAATAATTTATAAGTTTTTAAATTTAATAAAACAATACAATTGTCTCCAAACATAAAAAATACAAAATTTTCATTAACTAAAATACTTAAAATAAAAATATTGTTATCATGTTATGATATGTTATGTTATATCATTTATATTTTTATTTTCATACACAGACACCAAAATTTGATATAGTACCCCTGCATCCCAGACCTCTGGAAAGGACTTTGATATAATACCACAGCAGCCCAGACCTCTTGCATCCTTGCCATAGAGTTGTCATTCAGAAAGGTCTTTGGAGTTGTTATTTCTGTGCCAGTTAGCAAGCATTCGATATCTGAAATAACGTATTACCTGCATGCGGCACCCGTATCATTTTTATTAATGCCGTTTTTTCAACCTTCAAAAGATCATCTATTGTTGCACAGCAATGAACAACAACTAATTATTTTGCGTTGCCTTTGTTATTTGGGTGGGTGGTCGCTTAGACAATGTTTTATCTTTCTTGATGGTGGTTTAGGTGTCCTGTTTGCCTTGGACTTTTTGATGGGTGTTACTTTGGGAAGAGGTTCATTTGGATGATGGCATCTCAAGCCAGTCACTATGGCAAACTCTTTCATGCCAAAATAAATGGGCATGCCATAGTAGTTAATTCATATTTCATCTATCTTCTTCTCCACCTACTTTAAATCTTTATCATCACTCATATACTTGATCCTGTGCTTGAGAAGACCATATACTATGGTTATTTAGAAGCGCACACTATTGTCCGCCAAGAAAGTATCCAAAGTAGCTGGGCCTAAATGATCCTCAAGTTTTTCCTTCCTCATAATCTTCCTAAATGGATTAAAATTTCCCCCCATGAGAGATTTAACTACAAATCACCAGATAAATTTGCAGGGTTATCTATCGGCATCTCAACTTGAAACCTATCAATATTACAAGTTTTGACAGGATCATGCTGGGATTTCGATCTAAATTCATGTCCTATTGATGATGCATTATCATCATCTTCATCATCATCTTCTTTCTCGTTCTCTTTTTTAGATCCATCTTCTTCCTGATCATCTTTTACCTCATTTTATTTTTCCTCATCTTCTTACTGATCATCTCCTACCTTAAACCTATTTATACTTTAGCCTTTTTTGTTGGTTGGTCAGAAGTTGATCCACTTGTATTTTTTTGAGAGACATATTTTATCTACAAATAAGAGAAAAACAAAAAAGAATATTACATTGATGTTTGCATAATTTTTAAAAAGGTAACATAAAATTCAATAAATACAACACATTACAAAAAAATTCCAACAAATAATTAACTTGTTTGCAACAGATGAGTCATTTATTGGAAGAGCTATTTTGATTTATTACAACAGATGGTCCATTTGTTGCAATAGATGCGGGATCTGTTCGAATAAATCAAAACAACTCTTCCAACAGATGACCCACTTATTGCAATAGTGGTTCATCTGTTGGAAGACCTATTTAATATCTTCCAAGATGATCCACCTGTTGCAACATGTGTGTCATCTGTTGGGCAATACACTACCCCGACACCACCAACACCAACACCAACACCACCAATAACAACACCACCAATATCATGTCATTTGTTGGGCAATACACTACCCCGACACCACCAACACCAACACCAACACCACCAATACCAACACCACTAATATCATACCACTTCCAACACCAACGCCAATACCAACACCACCAACACTAACAATACAAACAACAACACCAATATCAATAACAACATCAACAAAATAAAAACAAATAAAAAACCAACAATAAACAAACAACACCAATAGTACCAACAACACCAACAATACTCACCAACAACACCAACAACACCATGACTAACAGAACACTATGATAAAACTAGGATTTTCTCGAGTTCTTTCTACTTTTTTTAGCATCAAAACTCGAAATTATTAACTGATTCTCAAAGATAATACAACTAAAAGTCTTCTTTTTCATTATTAACTAAAAGCCCTAATTTTTGAAAAAACAATAAATATAGAACTCTTCTCAAACTTTTTTGCTTGCAAGCAGAGAAAAAACGACGAATACAAGTAAGAAGAAAGTCGAAAATAACAACTGATGTGGTAAAAATGGGAACAAAATCAATTTTTTGTGAAGGTTTTGAGCAATCTATTGAGTAGTTGTTGAGTGAGAAAGAGGAAAGATGAAACGTTTTTCAAAACTGATGAAATGGTTGAAATAATTGACGCTATTTTTTATTATGCATTAGTTATGGGTTAATTTGTATTTTGGAAAGGAATAACAAGTTTTGAAAATGTTAATTTGGTCTCAATTGATCTTAATTAATTTTTTAAAAGATGGGGCTTTTGTTTGAACAAATAAAAATAGTAGGAAGACATGTTTGATAATTTTTAACAGATGAAATATTTGTTGCAATATTTGAATCTAGTAATCCATTTCAATTAATAAGTTCAAATCTAAGGATAAAATAAAATTCATGATAAAATAAAATAAATCGAAGTCTTCACAAATTACATTAAATAAATGAAATGTAAAAGTTGGTTATGAGTACAGATGATAAATATTTACAATTGAAGTTTTGAAGCCAACAATTCCTAATGAAAGGTTATTACTTTGACAAACTCAAGCTATAAAGATCTACTCAATATCAATATTGACCTGTTGTTCTTCATCCGGTGTTGTGAAATTTGGCTTTGGTCATCGCGGATCTTTACTGTCACTTACTTACCATCTCTTAGCCTTCACAATTCCATAATTTCATAAAAGAGTATCATATCTTCTACGGAGTAATTCGGCATTAAGTCCATCATTTGGTACTTATAATCCATCGCTCAAAAACTCGGCATAAGCGGCAACAAAAAAACTACAATCACTATATTTGTAAAAATCAGATAATATATATCTTGTAATTAATGTAAGGGTTATGAAATTTATGAAACTAAATCCTGATACTTACAGTATACCACTAGATTATGAACAATTCCTTCAACATATTCTACATTAAATGGATTACCCTATAGAAGATGGCTATCACCCATTTTATCCCGATATGCTTCAATCGTCAACCAATTAGTATGAATCTTTTGGTCTAGAAAGTCACGTATATCAAGTTAAGAAGGTAATATTTTGACTAGCTTTTGTATCTTGGACGATGGCCCAGAACGTCTTTTTGCCGACATCGAGTCATACACTCGGATGAGCCTCTATTTTACAATAATGACAACCAATACCCAATAAAAATTACCATCACAATTGACTGGGATGTACACTTCGTCGATCAAATGCCAAGGTAAGCAAGTTGGAATGCTAAAATCTTTGATGACGTTGCTTAAATATTCCTCATTTTAAGAAACTTCCATCTGTTGTTGATAATACCTATTGTAGGCCTTATCGATGTATACTTTGAACAAACAGTTGTCTATCATGTATCTCTATTATTGTCATGTTTGTAACTTGGCCTTCTTTCGAAGGAAGTAAGAAATGATATCGATGTACTGCACCTATTATCAACATTCTAATTACATAATAATAAAATTAATAAACAGATACAATTAAATATAGTATTAATAGTAAGATATATGATATTTAAACCTCATCATTCCAGCAAGTTTAAGGCTGTGACATCAAATAAAATCAATTTTTCATTTGGAATGTGTAACAACAAAGTCAATCGTATCAAAATTAAGACCCGATTGGTTCACTTTGTAGTATTCACATTTTATTTTCTGCATGATTTGTATGTGTTAACGTCATGTTTTTTACAAGAAAAATTGTATGAATCAATTTATTTTAAAAAGATTTATCTACCTATTGGCATGAACCTTTAATAGGCCATCGACAATCCATTCTGAATAACTATTGAACAACTCTGTTGGAGCCTCGCTCGAGATGTTGAGCCCTTCAAACGGATAATTTCGACGTTCATCCGGACTTACAAGCTTCACTTTTTCTTCCTCTTTACAAGTAGTTGATAGATTATCAACAGTGATAATATGTTGTTCGGCAGTAGCTTCTACTGTGACATCCACTTGGACAACTAAAATTTTTAATGCTAATCACAGAGATACAAAAAAATAAACAGAAAAAGATAACTCATCTGTTGCAATAGATGAGACATCTGTTTCAACATACAGTCCATCTGTTGCAACAGATGAGACATCTACTGCAATATATAATCCATCTATTATAATAAATGTCTCATCTGTTGGAGAAAATCAAACAGGTCTTCCTACTGTTTAAATTTGTTGCAATAGATGGGTCATCTATTGCAACAAATTCAAATAGAAAGAAGACTTATATGATAATTTCTAATAGATGACCTATCTATTGCAACAAATAACTCCTCCGTTGGAACAAATTAAAATATTAGGAAGAATTGATTTAATTTGTCCATATAGATAACTCATCTATTGTAATAGATGGGTCATCTAGTAGGACAAATTAAAATATTAGGAAAACCCGTTTGATTTTCTCCAATAGATGAGATATCTATTGCAGCAGATAATGCATCTGATGTAACCGATTAGTCATTTGTTACAACAGATGTCTATATTTGCTTGATAATTTTCAACAGATATGTCATCTGTTGAAACAGATATGTAGTTAGTTTGTTTATTGGAACAGATGATAAATATTCACCTTTTCAGCTCATGTTGCTCTCCTGCGGCCCTTGTACATTACTCAACAGTGCAAGACAAAGGAGTTGTAATTTTTCTTTTTTGGATGCTTGATAATACCTTGGAATTGCTTTTTTATCCTCTTAGCCTTAACCTCTAATAGAGTATATGAATTTGAAATCATCTTTGATGAAATGATACCCCCCTTAGATGTCAATTTACAACAACAATTAATGTATTAATAACGTTAATCACTTCAACATATTTGTTCTTGCAGCCTTGACATTTGCATGCACAACATAAACTAGGAGGAGCAAGATCTCCAAAGGATTGACTACCCTTTCCGTGTGAGAAATCTGTAATATGCCAATTTAAAGAAAAGGTATATCGACCACCAAAATCCGTAAAATCAGTATGATCATAATCATACTAGTTTGTTATTTCAAAAACTGCAAGAGGAGCATCAACCAACTTATCAACATCACTATCCCCAACAACAACAACATCACCACTACCACCGCCAATAACTCCATCACCACCACCATCACCAGTAGCACCATCAACAATAATATCACCAAGAATAAGCTCACCCTCTCAAAGTGTTTTTCTTGTGATGCTTGTTGCTCCAACCAATTTTTTTTATTCTATCAATTACCTTAGGGTTCGATAAAGTTTGCACAAATCGTAAAATAAAAAAAATGATATTTTCAACTCTCGATTGATGGAAACAAGTCACGGATGTACAATCTAAAATATATTAGTACATATATTAGAATGATGATTAAATTACTCAAATAAATTATTAATTAAAATAAAAACTTAATTAGAACTAGACTTACTGCTTCCTCTGGGAGGCTAAAAAGATAAGGAAATTTTATTTTTTTAATTATTTTTTACCGACAACCATCTTAGAATTCTTGGACATGAAACTTCTTCTTAGTAGTTCACTTATCGTCTGAGATTATAAATGAGTTCAAATGCCCAAGCCTATAAAATTATGTCAATAAATCAAAAGCATTATTTAATAAAAAAATAAATGAATCATAATAAAAGAAATATTTATCACGAAAGCCCATGAAAAACCATATAAGTTGACTATCTTTGGTGTTTACAGAGTCAACAAATATTTGACAGTTATTTTGAAGCTTTCATAACCCCAAGGATAGTTGTTAAATGCCTCAAGATCCTCGGAGAGCTTTATTAAACCAAGTGGTATGTTGTTGTTAATGTTTCTCGCCCAAATAATATTATATACAAACCAAACCAAGCACAATGATTGTGTGTGTTTCTTTGAAAGTCTTTTACCTTTCAACTCTTCTATTAAATTTGTATTTTTGAAGCTTAAACCAACAAGGGACAACAAGTCATCACCATCACTTGACTTGCCTTTGGCTTTTGATGTGTGGGTGCTTTTTTGAGTTAGAATAGGTATAAGTTAAGAAGGAGGATTACTTTTTAGTATAATAACTATGACAAACTCTTTCTAACCAAAACAAACTAACATGACACAATAGTTTATCCACATCTCATCCATCTTTTCTTTATTTTTATACATAAATCTACGCTTGGGAAGACCATATACCATGGTCATTTGAAAAAGAGCATTGTTGTCCTCCAACAAATCAAAGTATTGCCCAAAGTAACTGTCCGTGAAATAAGCATTCAATTTTTGATCTCAAAGTATTTTTCTGAAGGTGTCAAAAGATTTTTCCATAGCTAACTTTACCATAAAATTACCAGTTAAATCTGTGGCACCATCGCACTGCATTCTCACGGGATAACTATCAATGCTGAAGACTTTGACAAACTCTTCAGTGGAAGAGCTATTAGCATTTGGATCATGTTGACTTTTTGAAATAAATTCAACATCCCTTTTGAAACTTTTCTCTTCCTCATGATCATCTTCTTCTGCTTCTAATTGAGATATTGCTTGTGCACCAAGCTCATAGAGTGATGGATGTAGCCTAGCTACTTCACTTATTCCTTTACTTGGGCTTGATTTGGGAGTTATATTATCTAAAAATAAGAAGAGAATAAAAAAATTATAATTAATTAATTCATCATTCAGAAAAGGATAACAATAAATCTAACAAGTACAACACAATAAAATGACAATTCTAACAAGTCACTCATCTATTGCAACCGGTGAATGATCTGTTGCAACAGATCACTCATATGTTGTAACAAATGAATGATATATTGAAAATAATAAAAACAGTTTCAATAGTGTTTTTATTTCTTCCAACAAATTATTCATCTATTGCAACAGATGAGTGATCTGTTGGAGGAAATCAAACTGTCAATATTTTTTGGATGAGTGATCTGTTGAAAACAATAAAAATAATTTTAATACTGTTTTCATTTCTTCCAATAGATCACTCATTTGTTGCAACAGATGAGTGATCTGTTGGAAGAAATCAAATGGTCAATATTGTTTAGATTTCATCCAACAGATGGGTCATCTGTTGCAACAAATGAGTGATCTATTGAAAGAAATACAATTCTTGGACATGTCATCTGTTGCAATAGATGAGTTATTTATTGGAAGAAATCAAAAAGTCAATATTATTTAGATTTCTTTCAGCAGATGGGCCATCTGTTGCAACAAATGAGTGAAAGAAATAAAAGTCTTGGACATGTCATCTGTTGGAATAATTGCTAGGATTTCATCCTAGTTCATTTGTTGAAAAAAAAAAAACAGTAGCAAGATTTATTCAATAGAACAACAACAATATTACCACTATTTATCAATACATATTTTACCAAAACCAACAACATTCCACAAACAAACAAACAACAAATCAACCCAGCATACGAACACAACACACACACCACCAAGAACATCAACATTTACCAACAACACCAACATTGTACAAACACGAACAACAAAAATTTCAAAAACACCAACAAATCAACAGTTGTTTGTTATATTTGTTCACAATAAATATCTCAAAAAAATTGTAAAATTCAACTCTCACTATTTTACAACAATATTCGACAACAAGAGCTACAGTCAAGAACTACAGTAACAACAAAATAATATCATATTTCACTCCGAAAAGAGAAGAGAAGAAATACTACAAATTAGAATTTTCTTAAACCCCCATTTCAAATTTAAGCAACAAATATTGAAATTGTTAACCCACACTAGAAGAAAAGTTAACTCATGTTCCTTTTTTTCTTCATAACTAAAAAACCCTAAATTTTTATCTGTGAAAGTCGAAAATGAACGATGAAGAACTCGAAGTTATTATCGCCGGAGAATATTGTCACGTCGATTGACGATTGAAAGTTGAAAAGAACTCAAAACTATTTATCGTTGGAGATTAAAATCGCCGGAAACTGAAGGGAGAAATTAGCAGAACTATTGATTGAGAGAAGTTTGAGAAAAATTATCTTGAGAGAGGAGAGAAACAATTGATTTAGACAAGAGAGGAGAGTTTGAGCGGTGTGGGACTGATTAATGTTTTTTTAGAAAAATTTAAAATATTAATTATATTCACAATTAATCAAATTTCTTAATTATATTTTTTACTTTAATTTGATCCATGTAAGCCCTACAACTACAACAATACAAAGACACGTTTCCTTGAATTTTCTCAAGCAACTCGCTTCCCTTGAAGTTTGAACTGAGTAGAAATGAGGAGACTTCAATCCTACGAGGACTTCATTAAGGTCCACGGCGTACTTCTAGCGGCGGCCGGCATCCCCCAATCACTCCACAGCCTTCTCTTTCAGAAGATCTCCTCAGACACTTTCGACGGCGGCCGCTTTTTTCAGATTGAACCGCTCGATGATGGCCGACAAAGAAGGCTACTTTTCACTTCTGATTTCATGGCCAAACACTCCAATCTCTTCCTTGTTGATCATGCTTGGACTTTTCGCCTATCCGATGCTTATAAGCAGGTACTTACTATCTAAAAATAGAGTGATATACGTAACAAAACAATAATTTCACGGTTTCATGATATCAAAATGAAGAGTAAACAGTTGAAAGTATCCGGTTTTTAGAGTTTTAAACTAAACTATTAGGTGTGTTTCCCAAAACTATCACCAAATGTTTATCGAAACACACCTGGAATATACTACTGCACACCTAAACACACCTGATAGTTCATCATAAACATTTGGTGATAGTTCAGGTAGGAAGTCAAAAAAAAAAAAAAAAGACATTTTAGGTGTGTTTTTGACGCTTTAACTCAAAAAATGAGGTGATATACATACTATATACGCTGTCGTACACTCCTTTATCTCTCCCAAAATGATAACGACTGGAATTTACACCTTACTGGAAAATTGTCGACGACTTAATTGTTTTTTCGTGGGCTATAGTTTCTGTTATTTGCAATTAATTTTTGTATATATGAGTATATTTTCTGAATTTCATAATGCAGTTGTGTGAAGTTCCGGGTTTAGCAGAAAGAATGGCTGCATTAATGTGTGTAGATATTGATTTGAACTCAGCGGATGAGGAGGCAGGTGATGTAGAGGGAGGTGCAGGTGAAGAGGATAGTAGCAAATTGAGTGCTGCAGAAATAATGGAGAGAGAAATGTGCAAGGTAAAAGAAGGCTTGGATGATACGAGATGGTTGGAGCTTGAGGAACTTGACATTGATGATGACATGTTTGTATCTCTTGATTTGCCTGATAAATTTCCGGTACGTTTCCTTTATAGCTCTATAATGTGATGTCAACCTGGTCCATACAAACTAAAAACAAGTAGGAACCGAGTGACTTTCCTGAGCTTGGAATTACACACTTTTTTCTTGTACTAGCTCGTGATAGCACAAGTTTTCTCTGTAGATAATTAGTTCCCTTTAAGATTTTACTTTGCACTATGGCTGTTCCCACCTACCCTATGGATAAGAGATGCAAGCTCTGGTTTCTTGTACATAATAGCTAGCCTAGATCCTTATTAAAAATAAACAAAACAATAATAATAGCTAACCTAGATGTCCTTATTAGATTTTGCTATTCATATAATGCAGATCTTTTAAGTTAGTGGTTAGAAGCAGCAAACAATAGCTACCTTATAGGGGAAAACATTATATGTATTCAATGAGTCGTCTGAAGTGAATTGGTGCTTTTCACTATGTTTTTTGTCACACTCCTTACAATGTTCTTGTTGGTATTTTCCTTTTTTTTTTTTTTTTTTTTTTTTAAGTACTTGTTAATTTAAAATTTCTTGCATCAGAACTTACTGGCATTGAGCCTGTGTAACAACAATCTAAGGGATGTTGAGGTTGTTTCGAAGGAAGTTGCCCGACTCAAAAATCTTAAAGCTCTCTGGTTGAATAATAATCCAATTTTGGAGCATAGGTAAGTTGCCAACAGCTCATTAACTGGGCCAGTGGAGCAGTGAGTGCTTAAATCCTTTTTTTAATAATAGTAATTGATGCTGCGCTCAACAATTTTCTTGTTTGTCAAGCTTGAATAGTAATTGATACTTCTTCCTTTTCTTCTTTGGATAGTAATTCAGAGGCTGCAATCATTCAGGGTTGTCCTGGTTTGGAAATTTGCAACTCAAAATTTACATCTAACTACGGAGAGTGGGCATTAGGATTTTGTGGTGGAATTTATGATAAAGACAATGCAGGCTGTGCCCATCAAAGAGATCGTCCTTTGAAGAGTGTGACATCTCTAGACCTTAGTAACAGGTCTATTCGCAATCTGATGAACAAGGTCAGGTCTATACACATGTTTACTTATTTCCCAAATAAAGGTGCTGTTGAATTTATCATAAAATTCCTCTCCTTCCCTTCTTTTTTGAGAATATTAGATTCTTTGAGATATGTGAAACTATGGCTGTCTTGTATGGATGTCATGGTCTCTCGTTTATCCTTCTAATTTTCCCCTGTTCATGCTGCTGCTTTTTCTCAGGCATTTAATCCAAATGAGATCACATCTCTTTCTTATTTGAACTTGCGTGGAAATCCATTAGACCAGAATTCTCTTAGCGATTTATTGCAGCTTCTTAAAGGATTCAGTTGCTTGCATTCTCTGGAGGTACAACTTTTAACTACTGCTGCTTTAGTGGGAGCACATAATGATAGTTATATAAACTCTGGAACAGGTGGATATCCCAGGGCCTTTAGGAGAAAGTGCTGCTGAAATTGTTAAAGCCCTGCCTAATCTTTCCCAACTAAATGGAATAAACACATCCAAAATATTGGAGTTTGGTACGTCTGTGGTTGATTCAATGTTGCAACCACGTCTTCCTGAATGGGCTGCTGGAGAACCTCTAACAGATCGTGTCATAAATGCTATGTGGTTGTACTTAATGACGTATCGACTTGCTGATGAAGAAAAGATTGATGAAACGTCTGTATGGTATGCAAGCTAGAAATTATGATCATCTCCAAAGTTGCTATCTCCATGTGATGTCCTGTTTCCATTATACAACTGCTCTAAACAACATGAAATAGTTCAGTTTATTGGGCATTCTCAACTGGAGCTATGGGTTTCTAGCTTTTCTCTTGCTTAGTTCTGAAGATTGCATTGCAGGCTCTATAGGACCTAGAAAAGGGAGCACACTTTTCTGTGATCTGAAGTAAGAGGAAATCTAGTTGTTAAAAAGTAGACACTTGGACTTTTAGCAATTGGGAATTAAAAAATGTCTATGAGTGCAGAAGCTTCCATACCTATTAATGTGAGAATTCCTCTGTTTGTTTTGTCAAAATGTTTAACTTGGCTCCTTAACTAGGTTGGTGAGAGTTGCTATTGCAACTAAGAAGTCTTTCAACTGGTTGTGCCAAAGTTACTGGACTATCAGGATACAGTTCTTTTGTGATTCTGGACATTGTTTTCTTAACTCACGCTTATATTTTAATATCCTCTTATGTGAATGTTTGTTTGTGTTCATAGGTATGTAATGGATGAACTTGGGTCTGCTTTGCGTCATAGCGATAAGCCAAACTTTAGAGTATCTCCTTTTCTCTACATGCCGGAGGGCAACTTGGCATCAGCTGTGAGGTTCTCTTCTTAAACCACCTGCTTTCTTGCGTACATATTGGGATTTTCCTTTTCTGTAAACTGTATTTTGTATATATTCATTATGGAAAAAAGTACATTTTGCATGTGTTGGAGTACACAGGAAATGCCTTACAAAGAAACTATTAAAAAGTATATGTCTTCCCTTCCAGTTTCAAAAATAATAAAAAGTATATGTCCTCCCTCTGTTCAAAAGTCTCAATTGTTTAATCAAATCTTGTTGTTTCCAATGAATTGGCAATAAATGAATTTTTGAAAGAAGTACGTAAAACATCTCGTTTCGTGCCTACAAATTGGGCTTTGTATTCTTATTTAGTGAACCATTTTCTTTGGGTACCAAGAGAAATCACTTGTATGGTTGATTGGTTAGAACTAGCAGATAGTAATGCCGGTCTATAAAGTACTCAGATTGTAGTACGGGCTTTCCCTTTGTGAGTATATTTCTTACACGACTATCGAAAGTAATAGGTGAAAAGAAGAGGGAAAGAAGCTATGCTCAACTCATTTCAAGTATCTATGTTAATTAATTATTGTTTCCAATCAATAACGTTAGTATTAATTTTTGTTAGGTTTTAAACAGCAGTTAACATATCACTTATTTTCCTTTGTATTCCACTTAAAGTAGGTGGATCTGAGAAAAAAGTTTGTTACTAAGTATCTCTTCTTGGAAAAAGCTTAGCGACTGAAATGAAATCCACTGTTAGAACACAAATGTTAGAACATAAATGTATCCTTCTCAACGAAATATTGGAACATTATCCCTCTCATAGTCTGCTCGATGGCCAAAGGATGAAGGTCTTTTTCCAATGAAAGGCTGATGAGGAAATTAAAACCGAGTTTGATACGCCTTCTGCTTCTCTGATGAAATTATTATGCATTTAAACTTGTAACTCTTTAAACTTCCATAAATTTCTGAAACTTCTCTAATTCAATTAATGATTTTAGTTATTCAATTCTTTGGCCGATTGATGATGTTCGAGAAGGTGATGAGTGCACGCGTGATTACCTATTTGGTATTGGGGAAGAGAAGCAACGATCTGCTCGCCTAACTGCTTGGTTCCATACACCAAGAAATTATTTTGTCAAAGTATGTATTTACTCTTTCCTATTTAATTGTTCTTGTTAACTGAATATGGATGCTCAACATGAAATATGGTTTCTTTAATTATTCAGGAATATGAAAAATACAAGAACAAATTGCAATCAATCAAAATTGCAAGCCCAATACCAGGGTCATCAATTACAAGTAGTCCGTGTCGTGGTGATGGACGTGCTTTACGTGTGTACGCTGACATACCTCAAGTGGAAGAATATCTGACTCGTCCTGAGTTTGTTATCAGTATGTTTATTTTGATGCCACTAAAATTTCCCTTTTTTTAGATTGTTGACTATTTCTGTGTTGTAATCACTGTGTGGACTTCTTTAATGCACTCATATTGCTTACTATCAAGAAAGTGTGTGTACCAATTTTATGAACCATTTAACTGGCTCAAGACTCACTCATAACTTACCTTGCACATTGCTGGCGGTGTTTGTAGCAACTGAGCCCAAAGATGCAGACATTATATGGACAAGCATGCAGATAGATGAAGAGACAAAGAAGACAACAGGAATAAATGACGAACAGTATATAAATCAATTTCCATTTGAGGCTTGCCTGGTTATGAAACATCATTTAGCTGAAACTATTCAGAAGGTCATCATAGATATCATTTTTTTTATAGTAGTTGAGCACTTGGTTCTTTATGCAGAATGCTGATGCTAAATTTGTCCACTTATAACAGGCTCATGGCTTGGTCGAATGGCTTCAGCCTACCTATAATCTTGAAACACAGCTAAGTCAACTTATTGGAGATTTTCACCTTCGTGAAAGTGAGAAACTAGACAATTTGTGGATCTTGAAGCCATGGAACATGGCAAGAACTATTGATACGACAATAACTAGCAACTTATCTGCTATTATTCGTCTCATGGAGACTGGCCCAAAAATCAGTCAGAAGTACATTGAGCATCCTGCTCTACTTAACGGGAGAAAATTTGATCTCCGATATATTGTCTTGGTTCGCAGTATGAATCCCCTGGAGATCTTCCTTGCAGAAGTTTTCTGGGTATGTGCATATTCAATGGTGTAGGTGTTCTCATGGGTGGTCGAGAAGTTGAAAAGGGAACAGTTTCACTAAGATACTTTACATTCTAACATATAAAATGCCTTCTTTCAGATTTGTTTCTCGTCTCTGGCCAATTTTGTTCCGTTTTCCTTGCAGGTTAGATTGGCAAACAACACATACACTTTGGAGAAACATAGCTTTGATGAATATGAGACTCATTTTACTGTGATGGTAATAGCACTGATTACTTCTCCTATTTGTTGATTGTCCAGCTCCATTATCAATTTGAATATTTTATTTTATGTAATTGCATGATTTAATTCCTTGACTTGGTTCGTGACATTTAGTGTAATGTTCTCCTGTAGAACTACAGAGGCAGGTTGAACCATATGAATACTCCAGATTTTGTGAAAGAATTTGAGAAGGAACATGAGGGTGAGGGTATTTCCTTTTCAATTATCAATACTTTGATGTCCTCCTTTCCACATGTTGTTGATTTAGGGTGACATAGTGATCTAACTACTAGCCTCACTCGCTTGTCTTCGTTGCAGTTAACTGGCAGGATATCCACTCAAGGATTAGAAATATGATCAAATCGGCTTTTAAAGCAGCAGCTGCTGTTCATCCAGAAATGCATCATAGCAAATCTAGGGCAATGTATGGGGTTGATGTCATGCTTGATTGCCATTTTCAGCCTAAATTACTGGAGGTATGACAGATGTACTGCCTTTATTGTATCATTTTCAATGTTAGTAGTTCCTGAAAGATGACTGCTCAAAGCACGACCTCATTACTGGTCATTGCTTTTGTCGATATGGAATGGATTTTGTTGCTTGCAATTTTCCTGTGTCACTGTATCTTATGGAGACAGGAAATGCACCCTCCTCTTGTTGAGCTCAATCTGCAACGATGAACTCTAAAACCAGATAGATATTTTTTGGGTGCAGATTACCTACTGCCCTGACTGTACTAGGGCAGTCACATATGATACTGAAGCTGTCGTTGGTGGAGGAGAAACTGTTAAAGGAAAAGATTTCTATAACTATATCTTCGGCTGTCTCTTTTTAAATGAAGCTAGTCATGTTTCCCAATTGTGAGTGAAACCCAGGCATTTAGAGCCCTTTGCTGTAATTTGCATCCCAAAGTATAACTCTTGAGTTATGCAAGTGCGTATCAAGAGGAAATACAAGCAAAGCCGTTTGTACACCATGTAATCTATGGAAAACGTCTGAGCTGCTGGATTTTAGAGCCCTTTTAGTTTATTGCAACCACCAAAGAGCTTTGCTGAACTGCCTCACCAACCTGTCTTCCTCAACTACCTCTCAGTCAGAGATGCAGCATATCTCCATGGTCTATTTTTCTCTGTAATTTAGGGTCTTGAAAACTTTCCAGCATCGTTCTCCACATTGCTTTATTAAATCATCTTTTTGGGGTTGAACGGGTTGGAGCAAGGGTTGAAAGTGTTGGTCACATAAACTATGGGATCTTCTTGGGGTAAGATTTGTGCAATGCCGGTTCCCAGTATGATTTTTCATGTCTGTAGCTCCCCTATATGTAGTTCCCCTATATTTTTATTTATGTTTTCCAATTTTGTTCCTTGCTCAATTGCAAAAGTGACTTACCTTTTCAGTTGATTGGTAAAAGTTTTGCTTCCATGTGCTTTAAGTTCTCTTAAACTGTAATACGTTCAAATGTTTTTCCTATTGAAATATGATTTTATGCATACTGCCAAGAGAAAGGAGGAAAAGCCTCCTGCTGTGGAAGTGCCTCGTCTTCTTACAGTCCCTGTTTTGTTTAAATTTTTGTGTCTTTCAAGTTTGCAATATCACAATATCATACTATCTTGCAACATCATGAGACCTAAACAATTGACATTGTGGGATTGCAAACTTGTAAGATAGAAAAACGTTTGTAAAAAGAGGCACTTCTACAGCTTGTAATATCAGTACACGGGTCTGTGGCACGCTCTTTGCAAATGACATTCAATGAGTAAGAATTGGTACGGAACAAATGGTACTGGTACTGGTTACTGGCAAAATTTAACTGTCAAGAAATAGACTTGACAAAAAGACATTCGTTGTAGGGAACAAAATGAAAATGTGTCGAACTATGCATTGGTTAGGAGGCTCAAAATGCTGCTCCAGCAAGCTACTCATGAGAAAGCCTAGAACTAGTCAATGTGCATAGAGTACAACATCCTTTCCAGGTGACAAGTAACCATCTTTGTCGAAAGTCAAAGTTATCCTTCCCTGATAAGAGCTAAAAGAACAAAGAATCGGCTAGTCTATTGAGAAGTAGCTAGTTACTAACCCAGCAGCTACTTTGGTTGAACTTATTCATGCAATTGGCTTTTCAGTGTGGTTATTTTTTTCTGCAATTCCAAGTTTTACATCCTTTCGAGCTCCAAAAGCATGTTCAAGCTTTCAGACAACATAACTATGTGCATTAGTTTTAACCCAAGGGAAATGATAATATTAACTATCTAGCTACATGATAATAATTAGGGGTGTACAGATCAAACCGTCAAATCAAATCGAAGAACCAAACCAAATCGAGAAAAAAAATCGACTTATGGTTTGGTTTGGTTGGTTTGGCGTTTGAAAAAAAAATGATCATTCTTGATTTGGTTCGGTGTTACCAAAAAATAAGTCAAGCCAAACCCAAATCAAAACGACATATGTGTGTGAGTGTGTGTATGTATATAATTTAACTTTTTATACATAAAATATTAATTATAATCTACTTTTAAAATAATTTTTTAATTAGTTTTATTGATTTTCAATATATAAAATATATATATATATATATATATATCCGGCTATTAGTCGGCATCCTCATACTTGGACTAAATATCAATTCCACACACTATCCGTAATTACCGAGAGAGATACTTAAAAACAGTTTAAAAAATATATTCCTTTTAGTTGAAGGACAACAGTTAACAGATAATCATAAATTCATTCTTAGCCATATATATATATATACTAGTTTAGGTCTACGCGTCTCACACATATATCTCACTTTATTAAGTTCAAACGTTATACTAAATAAGATATTTATATAAATAAGAGAAAATGGTCAAAAACTCCTCCAACCTTTATCCTAAATTCCAACTACACACTTACACTTTGCTGAGTTCCTATGACCCGTTGAACTATTTTAAAGTGAAATTATTACCCTTCTGAACTATTTTAAAATGGAATTATTACCCGCTTGAAAACTGACAACCATTCATTTCGGCATGTGGTGTGATGCACACGCTGCCACGTCATTGCCACGTCATTTTTCCCCTTTTTACTCTAAAAAAATTAATTATTTAACATTATTATTTTCCTTTTTCTTCCCCTTTCCCATTTTGCTCTATTTTCTTCTTCAACCCAATTTCATCTTCTTGGGTCAAAAAAAGAATTCTTGGGGAAAGAAATAGAGGATTAATGAGTGTGTAATAGCGGATAAATGCTCCTCAAAGCTTTTCATCTCTTTTTGCTCAAGATCGCCATTAATGGAGAATTCTTCCCCATTGTGGAAATTCAAAGCTTTGAGCTTGCCATTAATGATGAATCTTGAGCAAAAATAGAGAAAATTGGAGAAATAATATTCGTGGGTTATGTTGGAAATTATACATGGCATTTGGAAATTCAAAGCTTTAAACTCGCCATTAATGGCGATCTCAAGCAAAAAGAGAGGAAATCAAAGTTCTTGAATTTTTGCAAGTTTTTTGAATCGGAGTTCCTCATATTCCTCATTCAAGAATTCATTAATCGGAGAAATCTTATTGTTTCCTTAGTTCAAGTGTTTCTTGGTTTCGCTAATAACATTTTTCAAATTATCAAAAAACACCACTAATGAAAATTTGGAGATGAGAAAGATGAAGAACTTTATTAATGAGTTCTTGAATTTTTGTTTTGAAAAAAGAGAAGAAGAAGAAGACATGATGTGACAATTATAATTCATTAAGAAAAAGTAATAATTAAAATATTTATTATATGATTAAAAATAATGATGTCAAAATTAAAAAATAAAGAATTTTAAGTGAAATGGACTCAGCTGACGCGCTAATGGGCGGTGTAGTCACGTCCGTTGACACGTCAGCAATTGAGGCGGTAATAAATTTGATAAAAATAAGTTTAGAGGGTAATAAGTCACTTTTAAAGGTTGAGTGTGTAGTTGAGATTTCGACTAAAGGTTGTGGTGGTGGTAGTGATGGTGGGGGGAGGAGGTAATAGACCATTTTCTCTATAAATAATAAAGATGAATACAATAATTAAATCAACATCTTTTGGAGAATTTATTTAATTAAGTCTAACCTTTACCGAAAAAATTTCTCAAAGTCGATCGACATTCATCTACCACTTGTAAACTGCAATGAAACAATACGATGATAGAGACATCAAAACAATATAATTAAATCTAACCTTTACACAAAAATTTCCTCAAAACCGTCTGACACCCATCTACTACCTGTAAACTATGCCAAAATAATACGACAATAGAGATAGCAAAATATAACTAAACTTTACCTTTATACAAAAAAATATATTTCAAAATAGAGATATAAAAACAATACAATTAAACCTAACTTTTACCTAAAAAACAACCTCAAAGCCGATCGACATTCATCTACCACCTGTAAATTCATCTACGACCTATAAACTACAACAAAATAATACAATAGTGATCACAAAGCTTCAGTTTTGATGAAAATAATTCTTGTCTGAGCGAAAATTTTAACACTAAAGAATGACTTAATGAAAATAAAGAAGATATATGTATACACACACGCTGAATTCTATTATGTTGACAAAAATGGTGAAGAAGTTGAGGGTCAGAAAATTAAGCATTCACCAATCTAAACATGCAATCAAATCAAGTTAGATGAATATCAATCATATTTTTTCAATAAGTAAACCAGCTTCTTCTCTAATTTAACGTGCATTCTCAATAAATTATTTAAGTACACCTTCATTACATGTTAGTATGCGCAATTGGAGTTACTGTATATACAGCATTATATTTATCTAAGTAAAGAACAATGTACTTCTAATTTCAATGTACCCGACTATAAGCTATAATTTAGATATTAGCACAATTAATATACGATAATTTTAAGCATTTACCTCATTTAAGAATTAATATAAGATAATTTTAAGCATTTACCTCATTTAAGAATCATACCAAGCTTTTCAAACATATCCTTTTATTAATTATATAATAATAATTAAGGAAAAATTTATATAACATCACAACTTATCTTTACTAAACTATATAAAACTTCTATTCTTTTTATTAATTACGTAAATTCCTTTTTAAAATAACGGATACATTCACAAACCCATAATTTTTTTGATACATAATTTTAATTATGTATCTCGACCAAATAGTTTTAAAATAAATGTATCTTAATAATCAAAATTATATATCTCAACTTCAGAACTATGCACCCGGATGCTAATTATGTATCCAAACATTACAAAATATGAGATTATTTGTAATTTAGCAAAGAATAGTGATAAAGAGTAATCAGGGTTAAACTTATTGAGATTTATGTAAATTTTACATAATTAAATAAACTACTATCACAATCATTCACGAAATAGCTTTGCTTTTGATTTATATCTAAGCTTGTATCTATCTCTCAACTAATCTTTTAAATGTAAACGTTATCTTCATATCCAAATTTCTAACATACGATCCAAATTATCTTTCTCTAACAATGCATTTTGTCGTATGACTAAATTTCCCCTCAAATTTTTCTTTGCATATCAAAGGCTTAAAAAGAACTCAAAAAATGCTGATCTTTGGTGTTTCTGGTATTAATAGTTACATAGAAAATTCTTATTCTCTAGCAAAAAAATTTTTTTTAACAGACACGATTCTCTTAGTTAGACTCCCACTAAATCTAAACCTATCAAAAAACAAGTCAAAACTCGACTACCTACTAATCTTCTACCCTAATTTATGACCTCGATATCCTTCTATTCAAGGTCATATCCTCAATAAGTTGTGTCATGTGTGTCTAATCACCTCTCTCAAGTACTTCTTGAGCCTACCTCTACTTCTCGTCAATACCTATTATGTCCAACCTTTCACACGTTTTTATTGAGACATCTACACATCTCCTCTTTACATGTACAAAACTAATACAACCTCACTTCCCTCATCTTGTCGAAACATATCAAGCTTGAATATTAAATCTATATTACATAAGCAGTAAACATATAATATTGGAAGTGGAGAGATTGTTGCTCTTCCACATCTAAATATGCTTCTAATAGCATTAGCCCTGATGATATTGGCTATTAGTGCCAAAGAAACATTTCTCAACCTTGGCATTTTATTATTTGTTATAGATTGGTCTAATTCAGTTATCACTTTAAGGTCCTCTTGTTATTTTCTTTTTTCCTCCCCACTTTGTGATTCAATCATCTGGAGTGTACATTGATTCAAAAACAACTAATTGGCCATCATGATTATTGTGCAAAGAGTGAGTCTCTTGCAGCAAAATGTTCGGACGGAAGCAAAGGCGTTACAGCCAAGTACGTAGACCCAAATACTTTTAGGAACTCAAATAACATACGTCACGCAAAGGCTAATAATTATAAATATTGACAACGATAAATACAAAAAAAAAAAACTATAATTTAAAAACATAATATTAATATGATTTAACTAACTGATCTACATATTGAAAAAACTAATATGAAAAACACAAAACTTATTGAAAAAATAATCTCTTCTCAACAAAATTTTAAATGACTAGAGTGTTTGTGGGATGAACGAATCATTAATTTATAAAAGTTTAAAATTTTTCCTCCAAAAAAAATTAACCAAATATGAAAGAGATGTGTTCCAACAAGGAATTTTTTCCATAAAAAAAAAGTAAATTATGGTAAAAAGGTAGACCCAATGTTTTAGATCTAATAATACCGTGTAAATAATTAATGAAGATGTAAATAATTATCATTTGAATTTGTGGATACCATACACACTCCTAAAAAGAACAAGTTGAGCAAATTCTGCAAACCCAAATCCTTTTGCAATGTCCTGTTCAGGATCTGTAGGTAATTGAACAAGTTGGCATTAGTCTTCAAGCCTAGCGGTTGTAATTACAAGACAATAAGTTGATCAACTAATAGAAGCTTTCAAATAATTAATAGAAGTACTAATCATTTCGAAAATAAAAATAGCGAAAGTACAAGAAATAATAGATATTAACAAAAATAACATATAGTAACAAAATAGAAATTACAACAAAACTATACGATAATTGAGATATCAAAACATTAAATCTAACCTTTCAAAACATTCATCTACCACCTATAGGTTATAACTAAAGCTGACAATTTCAGCCCATATTTGTGAAAAGAGTCTATTTAACGCATATTTATTGAATTAGATTACTCATATTTCAAATGGGTAAATATGAGCTTCAACTCATTTTAAAAGCTCATACACATATGGATAAAATGAGTAAATATGGGTACCCATTTAAACACTGAGATCACCCACCTATGCTTAAAATTTTTCTTTTTTTTTTCTTTTTTTCTTTTTGTTTTTTTCTTTCTTTTTTCCTTTAATTTACTTTTTTGCTTTTTTATTTTTTTCATTTTTACTCATTTTTTTTATAATTTCTTTTTTTCTTTCTCATTTTTTCATCTATTTTTTTTCTTTTTTCTTTGTATTTTTTTTTCGTTTTCTCCTTTCTCATTCTTATTTGATCATTCATATTCACTTGAGACCTACATCGATTAATTAATTTAAGCTTCTAATTATTCCATTTAGCCTATACAATTTATAGCACCTCTTATCAATTAAATAATTCATAGTCTCACTCCTTTATTATTATTTTTTCTATCTTTTATTTCTCTTTTTTTTTTATTTTCCAGTTTTTATTCTTTCTTTTTCGTTTAATTTACTATTTTTTCTTTATTTTTTTTCTTTAATTTAATTTTTTTTTCTTTTTCATTTTTAATTTTTTTCCACTTATTTTTTACTCGTTTCTTACACTTTTTTCTTTCTTTTATTTCATCAATTTTTTCTTTTTCAATTTTATTTCTTTTTTCTTCGCATTCTTTTTTTTTTTGTATTTTCGTCTTCCCCTTTTTCATTCTTGGTTAGTCATTTTTCTTCTTTTTTTATATTTTTTTCCTCATCTTTTTTTTTCATTGCATTTTATATTTTAAAAAAAATTACTTTAAATTTATTTGTATCGTACTATATATTTTAAATAATTTTATTATTTGTATTTGAATAGCTTAGTTGTCAATATGTATAATTTATCATTTGTATTTATATACAAATAAGTGTATGAATTAATTGTATTTTTTCGAGACAAAAATATAAAAATATACATTGTATCATTCAATGCAAATGTGTCATTAGTATTTGTATATCAAATTTATCATTTATATTTGTATATAAACAAGTATCATTAGTATGCGTATGGTTCAAGTTGTATAAACATGTATCATTTGATACAAATGTAACATTTGTATTTGTATGATTTAGCAATTGTATTTGCATAATTTTATTATTTTTATTTGTATTGTTTAATTTATATCAATAAAATATAAGTTGTATCAATATATGTAAATATAAGTGTTCTTAGAAAGAAAAATAATTTTTTTTTAATTGTTTAAAAATACAAATGATACCGTCAACTACGAATGCAAATACAAACAAATGCAATTATAAATACAAATATAATACATGGTCAACTTAAAAATACAAATATAAAATAGATCTTTAAAAATAAAAGTTTATCGATGAAAATTGAACACAAATACAAATACAAGCAAAATAAAATCACAAAATACAAATACAATGTGCAGTCATAGATAAATTACAAATACAAAACAATCCTTTTAAAATATAAATGCGAATTATATAAAATATATTGACGATGCAAATTATAAAATACAAATACAAGTTTGAAGTCTAAAAAACAAATACAAATACAATTGCGTTAAGTAGCTTGGTCCATCTTTATTCCATTTCATATATGGCAGAGGATCCACATAGCCCTCTATTTATGGAAAAGTTCAGCTTCTAATCCTACTTCTAACTCCCTTATCTTAGAGTTCTCATTAGAGCAAAAGTAAGACACGAAATGAAGAGCTTAGGATCAGGCAAGGCAGGAGGTACGTAGAAACCTTGATTTGTTTACTTCTTGCGACTGCTAAAGATATTTGGTTTGACGAATGTAATCCCAAGATCTTTCAGGATAGTATCTCTGTATCTGTCCATTAAGTGGATTCCACTTGAGTGCCCTTACACAAATTATAAATGTTAGGCGAATATAAATCAATATGCGTTTAGGGTAATTTCGTTATCATAAAAAAAAATTAAAAATAGAAAAAAAATCAAAAAGAAAAGAAAAGAAAGAGAGGTAGAAGTTAAAGATAGAAGAGAGAAAAAAAACGTAAAGAACAAAAAAATCAAAAATAAAAAAATAATGAAAAAGGAGAAAAGAAAAAAGAAAAAAAATGATGGTAAATACAAATATACTGAGTGGTTATGATATTTCAGTTATCATCCATAATTTGTACTCGACTTAACCATGTTCTTCAAAAATTAAAAAAAATATAAGACATAAAATACAATCAAAAAAGAAAAAAATGAGAAAGAAGTAAAAAAAAAAAAGGAGACTAAAAAGAAAAAGAAAAGAAAAGTAAAAAGAAAGAGAAGCAAAAGGTAGAGATAGAAGAGAGAGAAAAAAAGAAATGAAAATAAATAAAACTATAGGCTACATATAGAAGAGAGAGAGAGAAAAAAACTAAAAAGAAAAAAACTAACGAAAAAAAAGTCAAGTTGATATGATATAGAAGTTTTAAGTTTTTGACTTTAGGAGTTAAAGTGGGTTGAAACTATTTTTACCCAATCCATATTTGACCAAATTCATATTTACCCATATTTATATGGGCGGATTGCAATTCAAAGTATTTTTGCTCGATCCATATTTGACCCGTCCGAATCCAATCCAATCCAATTCGCCTGTTTGCCACCCCTAGCTATAACAAATAATACAATAATATAAATATTAGAACAATACAGTAAACCTAACGTTTACATAAAAAAATTTTAAAACTCAATTGTACATTCATCTACCACCTGTATTAATTAAGCAGAAAAATAACAAATAGTAATAGATTAGAAACTGTAATGGCATAATAAATGTGCTCATTGTGGTTTTTCTATCTAAAGTAAATGTTTGTTGGGTTCGAAATCGAGAGGGAGTCATGCGGAAGCTTAAAGTTTACAAATCATAATAACGATAAATCAGTTGATACAAAAAACATACTAAAAATATATTATTGAATATGATTTGGCCAATTGGCCTACATATTTAAAACTAAATCAAAATAAACTTAAAATATATTGGGAGAAAATTTACCCCTAAACAAGACTCTTTAACTACTACATTGTGAATGCAGTTGTGTTATGCTATAAAAAGGGATTTTCTATTTATAGATGTCCAAAACTTTCTCTAAGAAATAGGTTTGCCAAATATTGAAAAGTTTAGTATTTTCCTTTAAAGAAAAGTAAAAATATGTATGGTGACTTTTATTTTTCTTATAAGAAAAAATAAAACTTAATTTTGGTAAGAGAATCAGGCAAAAACCCTAACAATATTAAATCAAATTAATTTCACTACGTAACTATATTAAGATCACTTCTATTTCAAACCAATTTCGTTAATTTCTTGAATAAATTTTGCATTGAAGCTTACATGTGGTATGAAATAAAAATTGAGTAGTTATTTTTGGATATTAATTCATAAATATACACTATAAAGAACAATAAAACAAAAAAATAAATCAAATAAGAAAATTCACAAATATCATAAAAAAGTTGATGGTGAACATGGAATAATGAAACACTTTATAGAAAAATATGACTCCATCCTTTTTTAAATGGGTTTTATTTATTCCGTCTATGTGTATAACTCAATACAAATTTAAAAAAAAAAGGAAGCAAAAGTCGGATGGCCAAAAAAAAA
>NC_061116.1:180200694-180254018 GCF_002878395.1 Capsicum annuum
GTAATATTTGTCCATTAATTGCTAATAAAATGATCCAAAATCTAATATAAACTTAAAACCTAAACTTTTCATTCTTCATCTTACTTTTTAATTTCAAGAGAGTTTTTTGCTACTTAATTTTTCATAACTGTGGTTTTTCATTAATACATGAGAGAAAACATACTTGATCTAGGCTTTAATCACAATATAATTGTAAAAAATAAAGATTATAAAAAATCGAGAAAATCCAAAAAAATTTAAAAAATCAAAAGAATCGACTAAAACCTAAATAAAAAAAATTATTTTTATGTTGGTTTGATTTGGTTTATAGTTTTAATAAACCGACATAATTGGTTTGATTTTTTTCAATAAAAAATCAAACCAACCTGATACAAAAATAACCACGGATATGAACTTATGAAAATGCGTGTTGGTACCGAGACTTGGTGTGTGCAATTGGAGTGTAAAATAGGTCCAAAACACACCAAAAATCAGTCCACTATTACACTTTATGGGCGCCACTTTCAGAAGGGTCATTTGGTCATTTTTACTATTATTTTGTTATAGCTATTTAAGGAACACTCTAAGATTTCTTTATTTAGTTTATGAATGAGGTGGTAAGTCTTGCAAGACAAAGAAACACAAGTCCTCTATCCTTGAGGCACCCAAAACCAAAACTAGGGCTTAGACAAGTGTAGAATCACTTGTGTTTGCATTTGCTCGGAAACATTGATGCTTGGGAGGTGGATTCCGATCTTGTGTCTTTGTAAGAGATAGGTTTATTGTTGTGTATAGTGTTAAGGTTCCCAGAGTTACCATTCTTGGGTTCTTAACATAATACCTTCATGTGGTCTATCTATCTATCCTTTTCCTTTTGTAATTTATCCGTTTTGTATCTTGTATTGTGAAGCAGTTTTTGTTGTTGTTCTCACTGCTGTTTCATCTTGTGTTGTTAACTTAGTTTTTTGTTGGTTGAAAAAGGTGTCAAACACCTAGTTATATTGTCCTTCTTGTACTGCATTCTTGAATCCGAGAGTGGTCACCAAAAGGGTCCTCGGTTCTTTGAATTAGTGGACTATTTTTGGAGTGCGTTTGGACAGTTTTGAGCTTATTTCGTGTCTTCTAAGTTTTTATTGTATCATTTGGTATCAAAGCATGTCTTGATCTTGTTCCTATAAGATCAATCTTGGGCTTTCTTGTTAGAAAATTCAAAAAAAAATGTTAAAAATTAAAAATTCCAGAAAAATAGCAATCTGTCCGTGTTTGTGTTCTTGGCCAAAATTGTGTTCTTGTTGTGTCTTGGTATAGATTTGTTTGTTGTGTGTCTAGATCTAGTATTTTTCTTGTTTGTTTTGTTGTTTCTAGTGTTAGTTTTCTTGTCCATTAACACTTTGAGTCTAGATCTAAACTTGAGCTTGAACTTGTTGAAAGTTGTTGTTGTGAACATAAACTTGGCCCATTGTTATTGTTCTTGTTGTTATGGATTTGAAGTTGGCCGTGTGGATGTTGTAATTCTTGGTGGATGTTGTTGTTGTTGTTCTTGAAGCTCATCACAACCTTTATCTCTTGTTAAAACCAAAAATACCACACTAAAGACTTGGCCGATAGAATTATTGTTATGGGTTGAAGTTGGCCATTGGATGTGTTGTTATTCTTGGGAGGTTGTTGTTGGTTGTTCTTGTTGTGGTTGTTGTGTTCTTGAAGTTATTCACCATATTCATCACCATGTTAACATTAAAGTGAACCTTAGATCTTAAAAAGGTGAAAGACAAAGTGTAAGACTTGTTAGTCTTGAAAGACCCCAACCACCAAAGACTTTATCAACCACTTTCCAACAATTTTCCATGATACAAGGGGCCATGTTTTAAGGGTTGTACAAGTCTAGTCAAAGACTTTTGAGTCTTGTATTTTGAATTGAAAAGAAGCTCCAAAGACTAGTTTGTATTTCCCTCCATTGAACAAGTTCCACCAAAGAAGGTCCAAATTGAAAATTAACCAAGACTTGAACTTTTGAAATTAACAACTTGATAAAACCGAACCAATACGTGGTTTCCACGTTATATTTTACTATTCACACGATAAAATTTTAAGCTCAAATTTTGATCTTTTAGTTTAATTGTGTTGTCTCTTAGTTTTGTTTGTTGATTCCATTACTAACTTACGAGGTAGTACTAGATTGTAAGTTACTTTTGAAACCGTTCTCCATGTGTACATTTCTTTATGTGTCTTAGCTTTTTTTTTTTGAGTCATTGTAATACTTGGTCCATCTCTCAACGCCTCTCGGAGTACAAGCAAACTTACCACACTTGTGTGATCAAAAGTGAGAAATCTGAGAGACAAAAAAAGGAAGAATAAAAGAGAAAGTGTGAGGACCATTCATTGTACAACTAACTTGTTTGTTGTTTTGTAGGTAACATCTTGGCTACAATGGACAATAATTTTGTTGCTATCTTGGCCGGGCTTGAAACTATCAACCGAAGCATGGAAAATATGCTCACAACTATGTCCTCAATCCAAGAAGACATGTCTTCAATCAAAGGAGACATGTCTACTATGAATGAGAGGTTGGATCGAATGGGGAGTCGAAGGAACTCTCATACTTCTACTCCTCGACTCCTTGTTTCCTCAAGTGGGCATGACCAAGAAACTTCCACCACCCTTGCCCCCGAAACTTTACCTACAAAAGTCAATCCTCCAAGTTCACCACAAAATGCCATGAGTCAAGTTACCAATTACCCTCAAAACCGAGAACAAGGTAGACCACTTCCCCTACAATTTGATTAAGTCCAACAAGAAAGACTTGGAAGCCAATTCCCTTTCATCCAAGCTCCATAATCGAAGCTCCACATTAATAAATCAGTCCACTCAACTGAAACTCCACTTTAGCAAAATCAATATGTCTATATAGAGGAGTATGGTAGAAAGAGACATGAGGTATATGGAGTCTACGATGATGCTTATATGATGAAAGGAGACTTGAGTCGGATAATATGAAGCCAAGTCTCAAGATGGAGAGGAAGCCGAGGTTCAAAATAAAGATTTTGGCTGAGACTTATTGATATTGAGCTCTCGGGTTCTTGATGTTTTGTGGGCTGTTTTGAGTGGTTTATTTTGAAGTGGCCAATTGAACGAAGTGAAACCGTGAATTTATGGTCAAATTCCTCTCAAGATGTAGAGGATGATACAAAAATAACCACAGATATAGACTTATGAAAAAATGTATTGGTCCCGAGACTTGGTGTGTGCAATTGGAGTGTAAAAGAGGTCCAAAACACACCAAAAATCAGTTCACTATTTCACTTGATGGGCACCACTTTCTGAAGGGCCATTTGGTCATTTTTATTATTATTTTATAATAGTTATTTAAGGAATACTTTAGGGTTTCTTTAGTTAGTTTATGAATGAGGTGGTAAGTCTTGCAAGACAAAGAAACACAAGTCCTCTCTCCTTGAGGCACCCAAAACCGAAACTAGGGCTTAGACAAGTGTAGTATCACTTGTGTTTGCATTTGCTTGGAAATATTGATGCTTGGGAGGTGGATTCTGATCTTGTGTCTTTGTAAGAGATAGGTTTATTGTTGTGTATAGTGTTAAGGGTCTAAGAGTTACCATTCTTGGGTTCTTAACATTATACCTTCATGTGGTTTATCTATCTATCATTTTCCTTTTGTAATCTTTTATCCGTTTTGTATCTTGTATTGTGAAGCCGTTTTGGTTATTGTTGTTGTTGTTCTCATTGTTGTTTCATCTTGTGTTGTTAACTTAGTTTGTTGTTGGCTTCAGAAGGTGTCAAACACCTAGTTATATTGTCCTTACTATATTGCATTCTTGAATCTGAGAGTGGTCTCCAAAAGGGTCCTCAGTTCTTTGAATTAGTGGACTGCTTTTGGAGTGTGTTTGGATAGTTTTGAGCCAATTTCGTGTCTTCCAAGTTTTTTCTTGTATCACAACCCAACCTATGTACACCCCTAATAATAATGATAAAAGACTACCTCAGCTGCTCGGCTGCTCTATTCCCCTAGAATTGATCTAAGACTTTCATTTTCCTCTAGATATTGTTACAAAACATCCAAACAAAAGGATAATAAGGAAATATCATAAAACTTTTTGGCTGTAAAGACGAATACGAAAACAAGATGGATAATGGAGTTAGAATTACACTACTTTGATACATGATAAGAGAAAACAAAGGAGGTATAATTTATGCAATATACAAAATTACAAGAAATTAATTGCCGATTTGGAAAAATAATCTCAAGTCAGACATGAAACTCAAAATTTTCTCTAATGAAAGAAGAAAGGTTTGATGATAAGAGATTATTCATGCTATAAATCAATGTAGGTTTTGGAATAACTGTTGGCAATTAACTTGAATCAGGCTAGCATTGCAGGACTACTGCAATAGAACACCTACATGGCTAAAAATATGGGGTACATCCACAGTTGAGAAACTAAGAAACCAGTGTGACATGACCTAAACCTTGGCCTAGTCTTGTCGGGTGCCTCACGCCCAACCGGGACCGTAGACTACCCCCAATATCCAACCATAACTGTCCTGCACCCTATGTCGGATGAATTCCATACATATACCAAGATGGAACAATTATAAATCAAATACATTCAAACAGTGTCAAGCCCAATACCAATACCAATGCCAAGACTGACACCAATACCGACACTGCCTATGCCAACCCAAAGTAGTCTCACAAAGCCTCTATCCGAAATCAAACAATATCTGATCGAGACATGCTCCCGACCATAGCTAAAAATCAAAGTCTAAGAAATAACAAAAGTATATAGAGATGTCCATCACATGAAATGGAGTCTTCCAGAGTATGGAAGCTCACCACTTCAATCCAACACAAAGCTGTCCCCAAATCCAAGTCACTGAGCAGGAGGAGTATGGTTGGTTCCTGCATTGCGTGGGGATACAACACCCGAAGACGGGTTAGCGGGTGAACGCTAGCATGTACTCAGAAATAAGGATAAAATAATGCCAACATTTAAAACCAAGTAAGTTACCAAGTGCAATCACATTAATACATATATATATTTCATGCCGGGAAAGGGAACCAGTTTAGCATGCATTTAAAATCTTAACCTGGGTTGTGTAGCTTGACCATCCTAAAACCACCTACAGGCTATATGGGTCCAGTGCTACCCCCTGAACCCTAGTGCGTGTAGCCGCATAAACTGGAGATATTATAGGAGTCGGAGATTCCCGTGTACCCTTCGCCCTTCATGATATATACAAGTATAACTTAGAGGATTACCGTATACCCCACAAGTATATGGTCACCATGACCAACCCTCATGTCGGCAAATATTAGTTTCTAGTGTTCTTCCATTGGAGTCACACCTTCACGGTTAGCTATTACACCCCGCCATTATTTCCCAATTAAAAACTTTTAGCACCTAACCAAACCACCAATTTCAAGAGCGAATTAGCAAGGCATTATGAAGTGATATCGTCATACCGACTATAGCTTGCAAACAATGTCATTAGCCAACACTTAGGGAATTTTTATGTACCCCATAGGATTTTCAATCAATCAAAACCATGGCCACCAAGGCCTTTTCAAATCATTTAATTAAATCAAACCAATTTAGGTTCTATTACCATATTATGCAATGCAAAGTTTTTAATGAAAGTCAAACTATGTGACAAAACCATTCTCATTGGCATTTTATCAAACATGTTGAGGGCATATAGTTTCTAAAACTAAAATCATGAAACAATTGACCATTCCCATTCAACAACATGTTCAAACTAGTATTATAACATGAAAAATCATAAATAAAACATGGAAAAACATTACCCCAATCATTAGTAATCAAAACCTCCAGCATATATTTCAAAACCAACATAAACCCACCATAATATCATGAAACCACTCATTAAAACATGTATTTAGTTGAACTAACAATGGGGGAGGAGTAACATGCCTTAGACAACAAGGAAGATGGAGAGAAACCACCTTTGAGAGCCTTAATTGACCACCTTGAAAAAAACCCTAGCCTTTCTAGACCCAAAAGCTTAAGAGAAATTTGAGAGTGTGTTTGATTGAGAATAATAGGGTAAATGAAGTCCCAATAGTGTTTTAAGTCATGGGGTCAAAAGAAGTTAAGAAGGAAAATGTACAGAATATCCCCAACTTAAATTATAAAAATCACCGCAGGAGGGTACGGTTTGGACCATTCACTCGTACCCACATCATACGAGTGGTATCCTCCACTCGTACCTTGATCAGAAGGTTGTACATCATACGACTCCCGTTTCCCAAGTCGTATCCATGCCATACGACTAGTATCTTCAAATCTTATCCAAGACAGAATCAAATAGGGTTGGACACTGGGTAATATACAAATTGGACTATACAACCCGTACCTTCAATGTACGACTCATCACCACCAACTCATACCTCCAATAAAAACTCACTCACCACATACTGGACAATATATAAGATGGGTCACCTAACCCGTACCCTCACCATACGACTAGTATGGTGAGTCGTACGATGATCAAAAGCTCAAAACTCTAGAAATTTCCAAGGACCAAAATCCAGGATGTTTTAATTCTCCCCAACTTGGATCATTCATCATCGAATGGTGGAACAAGGTAGTACAAGCATGATTTACACCTTACCACCTTAACTCGAACCTTTAGCTAAGTTAGAAAACAAAGATGCGGGGAAATCTATCTTTCTTTGAACTAAGTTAGAAAACAAAGATATGATGAAGAATACATACCTTCTGCATGAATTTTCAGAGCAGAAAATATGAACGGATACTTAGACTTCATGTCCTCTTGTGCTTCCCAAGTAGCCTCTTCGACCTTGTGGTTCTTCCATAGAACCTTTATCGAAGCTACGTCCTTATTCTGCAACGGATGAACCTGCCAATCCAAGATCTCAATCGGTACCTTCTTATAAGACAAAGAATCTGAAATACCAATATCATTGGTAGGCATGATTTGAGATGGATCACCCATACACTTTCTCAACATAGAAATATGGAATACCAGATGAATGGAGCTCAAACTAGAAGGCAAATCCAACTCATACGCAATATTACCAACTTTTCTCAAAACTGAGTATGGGCCAACATAGTGGGGACTGAGCTTTCCCTTTTTACCAAACTGCATCACTCCCTTCATGGGAGATACCTTCAAGAACATCCTATCCCCAATCTCAAACTCTAAGTTTCTTCACATCACGTCCGCATAGGACTTTTGGTGACTTTGAGCAGCCTTAAGTCTATCTCAAATCACCTTCACCTTCTCCATGTCTTGGTGAATCAAATATGGGCCAAATATATCCGCCTCACAAACTCGAACCACCCAATAGGAGACCTACATCTCCTACCATATAATTTTTGAAATGGAGCCATCCCAATGCTAGAGTGGTAGCTATTATTATAGGCAAAATCCATAAAACGTAAGTGCTCAACCCAACTACCATCATAATTAAGCACAAAACATGTCCTCTAATATCTGAATAGTCCTTTCTGCCTACCCATCCGACTATGGGTAAAAAGTAGTACTAAGACTCACCTTAGTCCCCAAACCTTTCTGAAATGACCGCTAAAAGTGAGATGAAAATTACATACCGCGATCCGAGATAATAGAAATAGGTGCCCCATGCAGCTTCACAATCTCATGGAGATACAACCTTACATAATTTTCAATCGAGAAGTTAGTCCTCACTGGCAAAAATTTAGCTAACTTTGTCATCCTATCCACGATGATCCAAACCGAATTAAATTAATTTTGAGATTGAGAAAGACCGGTAATGAAATCCATATTGATTACTTTCCACTTTCATTCGGGCAACTTAATTTATTGATACAATCCTCCAGGCCTTATATGCTTAACTTTTACTTGTTGACACACCATACATTTAGCCATAAAGTTGGCTATATTCTTCTTCATATTGTTCCACCAATACATCTCCTTAATGTCATGATACATTTTCATCGATCCAGGATGAACAAGATAGCACGACTCATGTGCCTCAATCAAGATCCTTTCTCGCAAACCATCGACATCAGGAACGCATAATCTTCCTTAGTACTGCGAAGTACCATCACTACTAATCTCAAAGGCCATTATATTCTGCCCCCAACGTCACCCTTAATCCTCATCAATACAATATCTAACACTTGCTTCTCCTTAATTTCAACACTAAGAGATGACTGTGCCACTTTTTGAACGAACACACTACATTTTTAGAGTCCAAGAGACGAACTCCAAGGTAACCCAAACGGTGAATGTCCTTCACCAACTCTCGCTTCTCCTTATCCACATGAGCTAGACTCCTCATGGATAACCTACTAAGAGCATTAACAACTACATTAGCTTTACCTGGATGGTAGTGAAGACTCATGTCATAATCCTTGAGTAGCTCAAGTCATCTCCTTTGCCTGAGGTTAAGCTCTTTCTGAGTAAATACATACTGCAGGATCTTATGATCAGAAAAGATATCCACATGCACCCTATACAAATAGTGAAGCCAGATTTTTAATGCGAACACTACAACTAATAATTCTAAATCATGAGTCAAATAATTCCTCTCATGCACCTTCAACTGCCTAAAGGCATAAGTTATCACCTTACCATGTTGTAGTAGAACTCACCCAAGCCCCACATGAGATGCATCACAACAAACTACAAACCCATCGGTGCCTTTAGGCAAAGACAAAACCAGACCTAAAGTTAGCTTATCCTCAAGCTTCTCAAAACTACCCCCATAAGTATTAGAATACAAGAACTTTACCTTCTTCTGAGTCAAGTTAGCCAATGGGGCAGCTATAGAAGAAAAACTCTCCACAAACCTCCCATAGTATCCAGTTAAACCCAAGAAGCTCTGAATGTCTATTAGAGTCGTGGGTCTAGGCCACTTCTTAGCTACTACAACCTTCTGCGGATCCACTATGATCCCTTCACTAGAAATGATATAACCCAAAAAAGTGAGAACGTTCAACCAAAACTCACATTTTAAGAATTCGGCATACAACTACTGCTCTTTCAGCGTTCCCAACACAACACGGAGGTGATGGCATGATCTACCTCACTCTTAGAGTACATCAAAATATCATCTATGAACACAATAATGAACAATTCCAAAAACTGACTGAAAACTCTATTCATCAAATCCATAAATATCGTTGGTGCATTCGCCAACCCAAAATACATAACCAGAAACTCAAAATACCCATACCAGATACGGAAGGCAGTCTTAGAGACATTCATATCCCTAATTTTTAGCTGATGGTATCCAGACCAAAGATTAATTTTGGATAAAAACTTAGCACCCTGCAACTGATTAAATAAATTGTCTATCCTTGAAAAGGGGTACTTATTCTTTACCGTCACCTTATTCAACTATCGGTAATTAATACATATCCGAAGAAAACCATCGTTCTTTCGCACGAACAACACTGGTGCACCCCATGAGGACATACTATGTAACGTTCCAAGAGTATACCCTGGGCGCCACACGGTGTTTACAGTCCTAAGGGACCACAAGCTAACCCATGAGTTGGTACCTGGTGTGAGCACTGACTAAAATTGATAATGACATAACATATATGGAATTTAACTGAGGAATTTCATAAGGTTTTAAGTCATAAATTTGATAAAATCTGTAAGGCATAACTGATAATACTGATAAAAAGTCTAACAATGACAACTAAAATCTAAAAAATTGAGTAAGTGTCTGAAATAGTCTGAAAAGCCTCTACTGATTGACTGAGGAATTGATGGAACAAACCCCTAACTAACTCCAATTGAATGGAAATGACTGAAACTGATAAAGTAATCTGAAATAAATAAATCATGTCCTCAAAATATGAGGACTCAACACTGCTACGGCTGATAGTCTGGAAAATCTATGCGCGATCCGAGAACTGAGCATTCGAACCTATGATATAACACACCATATCACAAGAAAAAGAGTATGCGATCAGTACTTTGAATGTACTGGTATGATAAATGAGGTAGGCTGATATACATGGTTTCATGAACATGAATAATAATTGTCTGAATATATATATATAACATGAAATACACAATAAAGTGCATGAAATTTGTAGATATTGAGGATACATGAAATCTATAATGTAAGACCCCAAAAGATTCTAAGCTTAACTCAGTCCTTTAAAGCTTATTAAGGGGTCCCAGACTTAGAAATTTTAGCTAACTATTCAGACTTAGTATTATTTTAGCCTTCGTAGGTTGACAACTCTATTTAACGACCCTCGTGACTTGAAAGTAATATTTTTTAGGTTGAATCATGATTATAAATGTCATTGGGTGTTCTCGGACAAGTTTTGGATTTTTCGGACTTCGTTTGGATCACATTTGAAAGCTCAAACCAATGGATCGACGCAATCTCAACGCGTCGTGTCGCCCATCGCATTGATGAATATTTTTATCCAGATCTCAATGCAAATTCCAGTGAATCGATGCAGACTCAATGTGGCGGGTTGGCCATCGCGTCGATGCCAATGATGCGATGCATCGGTTTGCGTGTTGCTAGGTCAGTTTTCAGTCATTAAAAAGTCGCGTCCTCAGGAGTAATTAGGTCTTTTTCTCATGTCTATCATCCCCAAAACAAGAAATTAAATCCTTCTAAGAGCAAAAACTATTCATTCTTCACAAGTTGCTCTCAAGTACAAACCCTAGGAGATTTCAAATTCAATTCAAGGCTCAAGAACTTACCGTCAATCTTTCAGAATTTAATTGTTAAGGTATGTCAAGTGTTCATCCAAGGATCCCTTCCACCCTTGGAGTCCAAAAAACTCTTTTAAACTTTAAGTAAATTGATTTCCATGATTTGGATTCAAGTGTATTCATGATTATAATGTTGATTGGATTTCTATTCCATGATTAAGTGCAAGATTTATGTAAAAACAATTATTATGTATATAGTATCATGTGAATTCATTTTAAAGCCTTGAAATTGTGATGCTCATGTGTTAATTAGTACTATGTGCATATACAATGCCTTCCAAGTATTTGATGAGTTGTTCATATGAATTAAATAGTGAGATTATATCATGTTAGCATGTATACTAGTTCATGCCATTCAAGTGTCTGATAAAATGCCTTTATAGATGCATTATGAACAAGTGTGCATTTCTATGCTATGCAAGGTCATGCGATGCTTTACTTTTCATGCTATCGAGTTCTGGGGGTATTTAATACCCGATAATTTAGCTATTTACCTAGAGCCAGTGTCAGTTACAGAATAATCTCAGTCATGCAATGATCAGCAGTACTTTCAGTTAGTTACAAAACTCAGGAAAAACTCAGTAGACTCAATATCAGTCCAGTTCAGTTCAGTATTCAGTTCAGACCTCAGTAAATTCAGTCAGTTAATAGAATTTAGTAGTATTTCGTCAGTCAACGGAACTTGGTGAACTCAGTTCAGTTCAGTTAGACAATACAATTAGTAACAGTTTAGTCCAACCTTGTACAATTTCGAATTCAGTTTGGTGTCTATTCAGTTGGGAGTAGGATTCAACACCGAGTGATACAAGGATGGGGACTCACTTACCAGTAGAGGATGTGATCCTTAAAAACAGTCCTTGTGTTCCAGAACTACGTAGCCAGTGTAGGTTGAGACATCAACCTACCTGTTGAGGGTTGATAAGGTGTCCTACCTGTCAGTTGTGGGAACCATCATTCTTATCTAGAGCACCTACTAGATGAGGTTCACTTAACTTATCTTTATTCGTGGCACGGTACTGACAGACCTCCGGCGCTGACCTCCGATGCCGACCCTCTCTCCCTCTCTCCCGCACCTGTCCCCGGTCCCCGACGCCGCCGCTGCCCTTCGGCGCCGACCCGACTCCACCGCCGGCACCGACCTCCGGTCCGCGGCGCCGACCCCATCGCCGCTCCCCGCCACCCTCCGACGCCGACCGCTGGTTCCAAGCCCGACCCCCCCCCCCCCCCCCGGTTGTGCAGACCCCCACCCCCCCTTACCTGTTCTGCCCGTACCCCCCCCTCGATGGGGTACACCAGCCCTCCCTCCAGCCGCCACCCGATCCCCAGCCAGCCGTCGGCCGGTCCCCAGCCGCCACCCGCCGCTTCGTCTCCAGCAGCCGCAGCCCCAAGCGTAATCCGGTGACCTCTAACCTTTGTTATTTTCGTTATTTCGTATTTCATTTTATTTCATTATTGCATATTCCATTCTTAGTATTATTTCAGTATTGCATATTCCATTATTGAGTATAGTTTTGTTTCGGGAGTATTCCTTTGAATTTGTGTGAGCCTTGTATTTCTTTGTTGCTGCTGCTTTGATACTACCACCGTGTATATCTGTATATTTTTATACTTTTGTGTAGTTGTGGCTGTGGGTGGTAATGGGTGGATAGGGTCATGTCCGAGGGGGTTGGGGCGTGGGGCCGTGGTGGGGGCGGGGGATGAGGAGAGGGCGGGAGTGGGAGGGAGGCCAAGGTTTGGCCGCGGGGGAGGGGGGGGCAGTGGAGGGCGGGACGGTAGGCTGAGGGTTGGGTCTTGGAATATAGGGACCCTTCAGGGTAAGTCCATAGAGCTCGTGAAGATTCTTAGAAAGAGGAGGATCAACATTGCGTGTGTCCAAGAGACACGTGGGTATGGTCTAAGGCTAGGGATGTGGATGGTTACAAGCTGTGGTACTCTGGGAGCGATAGACGTAGGAATGGAGTTGGCATCTTAGTAGATGAAGAGCTTAGAGGTCAGGTAGTGGAGGTGAAGAGGATCAACGATAGGTTGATGACTATTAAGTTGGTCATTCGGGGGTTTACCCTGAACGTGTGTAGTGCTTATGCGCCGCAAGTGGGATCGGAGGGGGAGGAGAAAATGCGGTTTTGGGAGGCTTTGGAGGAGGTGGTGCGAGGTGTGCCTAGTTCGGAGAAGATTGTTGTAGCAGGGGATTTCAATGGGTACATCGGGGCGCTATCGGGAGGCTTTGGGGATGTGCATGGTGGTTTTGGTTTTGGGGAGAGAAATGAAGAAGGGGCGACCCTATTGGAGTTTGCGAGGGCCTTTGGGCTGGTGGTGGTGAACTCGGGCTTCCCGAAGAAGGACGAGCACCTGATCACCTTTCGAAGTGCGGTAGCCAGGACTCAGATTGACTTTTTGTTGCTTAGGAAAGGGGATAGGGCGTTGTGTAAGGACTGTAAAGTCATCCCGAGTGAGAATCTTTCGACCCAGCATAGGCTCTTGGTTATGGATTTGGGTATAAAGAAGAATAGAAAGAGGAGGAGTAAGGAGGGTAGACCGAGAATTAAGTGGGGCAGCCTGTCGCCAGTGAATGCATGGGAGATAGGGGAGAGGTTGGCGGGAATGGGGGTGTGGGAGTGTAAGGGGGACGTGGATAGTATGTGGGACAGGGCGGCAAGGTGCATCAGGGAGAATGCAAGTGAGGTGTTGGGTGTTTCTAGGGGCCGAGCCGGGCACCATCGGGGGGATTGGTGGTGGAATGAAGAGGTGGAGAAGAAAGTGAGGACCAAGAAAGGGGCGTATGCTAAGTTGGTGGAAAGTAAGGACGAAGAGGAGAAGCGGGTGTACAGGAAAGAGTACAAGCTAGCGAGGAAGAAGGCGAAGTCAGCAGTCACGGCTGCTAAGACGGCCGCTTTTGAGAGCTTGTATGCAGGGTTACAGGGGAAAGGAGGGGAGAAAAAGTTGTTTAGACTCGCTAAGGCTAGGGAGAGAAAGGGTCGTGACCTCGATCAGGTGAGGTGCATTAAGGGGGAGGACGGTAGAGTGTTGGTGGAGGACGGCCACATCAAGAAGAGATGGCAGTCGTATTTTCATGGGCTCTTGAATGACGAAGGGGATAGAGCTATTGTGTTAGGGGAACTGGAGCACTCAGAGGAGTGTCGGGATTTTAGCTATTGTAGACGTTTTAAGGTAGAAGAGGTTAGACAGGCTGTCCGCAGGATGCGAAGGGGTAGGGCGACGGGGCCGGATGAGATACCGGTGGAGTTTTGGAAGTTCGTTGGAGAGGCTGGTGTAAGGTGGTTGACTGGATTATTTAATGAAATTTTCAGGACGGCAAAGATGCCCGAGGCGTGGAGGTGGAGTACCATGATCCCTCTCTATAAGAATAAGGGGGACATTCAGAGTTGCAATAACTATAGGGGGATTAAGTTATTGAGTCACTCGATGAAGATCTGGGAGAGAGTGGTCGAGGTGAGGCTGAGACGGATAGTGTCTATTTCGGAGAACCAGTTCGGATTTATGCCCGACCGCTCGACGACGGAGGCAATCCACCTGGTACGGAGGTTGGTAGAGCAGTATAGGGAGAGGAAAAAGGATCTGCACATGGTGTTTATCGACCTGGAGAAGGCTTACGACAAAGTCCCCAGGGAGGTGCTTTGGAGATGCTTGGAGGTGAGTGGGGTACCGCTGGCATATATCAGAGTAATTAAGGATATGTATGATGGAGTGAAAACCCAGGTGAGGACGGCGGGAGGAGACTCGGAGCATTTCACTGTCCTGACAGGATTGCATCAGGGATCTACTCTTAGTCCCTTTTTGTTTGCGTTGGTGATGGATGTGTTGACGCGGCGTATTCAAGGGGAGGTGCCGTGGTGTATGATTTTTGCAGACGATGTAGTTCTTATAGATGAGACTCGAGGGGGTGTGAATGACAAATTAGAGGTGTGGAGGCGAACTCTTGAGTCTAAAGGGTTCAGGATGAGCAGAAGCAAGACAGAGTATGTGGAATGCAAGTTTAATGACGTGAGGCAGGAGAATGAGGTAGTAATGAAATTGAAAGCTCAGGAGGTATGTAAGAGGGACAAGTTCAAGTATCTTGGGTTCGTGATCCAGAGTAACGGTGAGATTGACGAGGATGTCTCGCACCGTATTGGGGCGGGATGGATGAAGTGGAAACTCGCGTCGGGGGTGCTGTGTGATAAGAAGGTGCCGCCCAAGCTTAAAGGCAAATTCTACAGGGTGGTAGTCAGTCCGGCCTTGTTGTATGGAGCGGAGTGTTGGCTAGTTAAGAACTCCCACATCCAAAAAATGAAGGTGGCAGAAATGCGAATGTTGCGCTGGATGTGTGGACTGACTAGAGGGGATAGAGTTCGGAATGAGACTATCCGGGAGAAGGTTGGTGTGACTTCAGTGGAGTTCAAGATGCGGGAAGCACGATTGAGATGGTTCGGACACGTGAAGAGGAGGGGCATGGATGCCCCGGTCCGTAGGTGTGAGAGGCTAGCGTTGGATAGTTTTAGGCGGGGTAGGGGTAGGCCGAAGAAGTACTGGGGTAAGGTGGTTAGGTGGTACATGGAACAGTTACAGCTCACCTAGGACATGACCCTAGATAGGAAGGTCTGGAGGACGCGAATTACGGTAGAGGATTAGGGCCAGTTCGGGTCGCTAGTGTAGGGAATTACTTGGTGGGGTTTTTATTCTTGTCATGATTCCGTGTTCCATGTTGTATTACGAATCTGTGTGCTTTCCCCTGCTTTCATATGCTTTATATTACTTATGGATGCCGTATTTATGTTATGTAATCTGCTTCTGTGCTGCACTATGTGTTTGTGTGGTATCTCGTGCCTTGAGCCGGGGGTCTATTGGAAACAGCCTTTCTACTTCATTAGAGGTAGAGGTATGGATTGCGTACATCTTACCCCCCCCTCCCCCAAACCCCACTAGGTGGGAATACACTGGGTTTGTTGTTGTTGTTGTTGTTGATTACTTCCCACAGTCTCAGTTTCAGATTCAGTCTCAGTATAGAACTAAGTTTAGTTCTACAGATTTAGGACTGTCAGATACAGTCACTCAGCTCAATATAGAACTCAGAACAGCTCTTCAGAATTAGGACTGTCAGATACAGTCACTCAGTTATCAGATACATAACATCAATAAACTTAGATTTCAGTAAATCTATAATTCAGAACTTAGTATCCAGTGTTATCATGATCTCAATTACAGTTTACGTAGTCATGTATGTACTCTCACTCGGTTATATTCATATCATTTAGTCAGTATTGTTCATGCATATGAACCCATGCATCTCAGCCTACATTACTTAGAATGCCAGTTCATTCAAAGTACTGATGCATACCTTTCTTTTGTGCTATGATGTCTTATATCATAGGTTCAGAAGCACGAGCTCTCGATCATACTTAGCAGTCCGATCTATCAGCAGCAGACTTAGTGGTGAGTCCTCATAGTTTGAGGACAGACTTATTATTTCAGTATCTCAGTTTATCAGTTTTCGGTAGTCGGGGTTAGTTGGGGCTTGTCCTATCAACTCCTTGTTTAGACAGTAGAGACTTTTCAGACTAGAGTATTTCAGACAGATGTATCAGTATTCAGTATTTACTTTTAATTTGAACCTTCTGGTAAGTTTTCACCTAATTTCTACAAAATTATAGTATTATTATTTAGTTATTGCAATAGGTACCAGTCATGGGTTAGCTTGTGGTCCCTCGAGATTATGAGAACCATGTAGCATCCGGAGTGCAGACTTAGGGCGTTATATGTAAGTACTGAGGATGCATGACCAAGCATATAACATATTTTGAATAAAATCTGTAAATACTAAAATACTAAAATCTGATAACTAAATCACTGATATCTGTATGCTATGGTTAAGTATCAGAAACTAAATTACTAAACTGATTACTGGAATGAGACTGTTGGAGGTATCATCTAACCGATATGCCCCAATCTGAGCTAATTGGGGTCCAACCTGTAGCCCCAGTTGGAAGGGTATTAGTACCGTGCCATGGGTACTAACGCTGGTTGTGTGGATCTACTATACTGATATACTATCCCGAAAGACTAAGGGTGTCAATCTTAAACTGACGGGTGACCCCTGCGAGGTAGCCAAGCCTAAACTAACGGGTGACTTATCATATCCTACGCTGGCTACATAGTTCTGGAGTACAGAGACTGCTACTAACGACTCTACCTATCTGATGGGGAAGCTGCCATCCCTGCACTCGCTCGGTGCTAAATCTTACTCTCAACTGAATTGATTCGAAATGCTGAACTGTTCTAAGTTTAACTGATTCTGATGACTGACTAAACTAATAATGCTCATAACATCTTTTGAAACTATTCTGAAGATACTTAGACTAGGTAAACAACTAAGTTTTTTTGTAGTCATAACCCCCAGGACTCAATAGCAATAATAGTAAAATAGTACTTAAGCTTGGAGGACATAACATGAAAGCTTTTATCAAATATTCATTCTTGTAGGCATTTTATCAAACACTTGATATTCATAGTTTAAACTAATCATGGGAATAGTATGAAACTTGGATTAATAGCATGATTTTGACATCAATAACACTTAATCATGATTTAAATCAGTGAATAACAACATTAGAACATGTGGGGTTTGATAAACAACAACAATTTCATGTAAACATGGAATAGAATTTCAATTCATGGGGGTCATGGTTAAAATCACAATTTAAAATCATAATAACTTGTAAATATCACAACATTAGATGTAAAAGAGGATACTTGGACTCCAAGGGTGGAAGAAACCCATGGATGAACACTTAACATACCTAGGTTGATGAATTCGTGAGAGTTGATGGTGAATTTCTTGAGATTCGATCTTGAATTTTGAAGGCTAGGGTTTATTCTATTGAGAGAGAGTGATTTCAATTTAAGTAAAATTGTTAAAAGTGATGTAAAATTTGTATTTAGGGACTTAAATCCCTTGTTTGGACTAAATAAGATGAATAAAAAAGACTTAAAAGTCCTTATGAAAATTAAAACTCGGAATTGGAAACTGGGAATTCGATTTTGACACCTGGTGCGATGCGGTACAATCGCATCAAGCCATTGGAAAAAGAACAATCCCCATTTTGTCCAACGGCACGATGCGGTGCTATCGCGTTGAGCCACTGGAAAGGACAATTATGAATTGGCATTTTGGCGCGGTGCGGCATCATTGTGGTGCCTTATTGGAAAATAATAATTACGAAATGACCCATCAACGCAACACGGTGCTTATCACGATGGCACACTGAAAAAGGACAAACGCCATTGTTGGGGTCACCGTGACGCGGCGCTGCTCGTATTGAGCTACTACTTTCATTAAAAGTGCCATAGCTTCTCACCCGAGTATCAGATTTGGGCAAAATTAGTATCGTTGGAAAGCTAATTTAATTTCTTACCACTTGGTAGGTCTTGAGCTGGAAAATTCTGAGTAGAGCAAAAGATATGCTCATTTGAAGTTGACTAAGGTAATATTCTAATCAAAATTTTAATCGATAAGGGTTATTTTAATTCGTCCAATAGCTGGGAGTTATTTGAGGCCTTAATATACCTCAAACTAACTCATGAAACTATCAAATAATGATAATGTACTATGCATGAGCTTGAAACATGAAGCTAACATTGGTTTGGATTTTCGGGGTATTACATACTAGGACGGTTGAAACCCTTAACTAAAAGATCCTTTAGTGCTCCTTAAGCTCTTTCAACTCAGTTGGAGCCATTCTATACGGAGGAATAAAAATTGGATGAGTGTACGGAAAAAGATCAATCCCAAACTCAATCTCCCTATCAGGAGGAACACCAGAAAGGTCATCGGGAAAGACATCAAGAAATTTATTTACCACCGAGATGGAATACAAAGAATGATCCTCCGAGTTAGAATCTTTAACCCAAACTAGATGATAGAGATACCCCTTGAAGATTAATCTCCAATCTCTAAAATATGATATAAACTTCCCCTTAGGAGCTAGGGAACCATCCTCCCACTCAATAACCCACTCATTAGGGAAATTGAAGACAACCTTAAGGGTCTGAGAGTCTAGAGATGCATAGCATGAGTGCAACCAATCCATCCCCAATATGATATCAAAATCCACTATATCTAATTCATGCAGATCCATCACTGTTTCTTTACTACTAACAGATACCACACACCTTCTATAGACTCTTTTAGCAATCACAGAGTCACCTATCAGAATAAAAATAGAAAAGGATTTGAAAGACACTCCAGACTAAAATCAAAATGCACAACCATAAATGGGGTCACATAAGATAAAGTGGACCCCAAATCAAGTAAATAGTATACATCACGAGAAAAATTTTCAATATACCAGTCATGACTTAGGTGATGCCTCAAACTCCTGATGATTAGTGAGAGCATAAAGATGGTTCCGACCAGTGTCGGAGCTAGATGGTACACTCTTTGGTGTCGAAGCTGAAAAAGAGGAAATATGAACCTTGTTTCCCCCCAAAGCAACCTTACCAATAGGACAATTTCTAAGCATGTGCCTTGGCTGACAACAATTGAAGCACCTGTCCCTTTTCTCATCATAAAAACCCCATTACAAGCGACCACAGAATAAAAAAAAATAATACGATGGAGTTGACTAAGCCCCACTAGCCTTAGATTGGGAACCTTGTGCCCTGAAGTTGTCGCCATCATGGAAACGCCTATCACCTGACGGCTTTGGGTAGGGAGCACTAGCAGTCGAATAAGACCTCAAACTGTCGCGCTTCTTCTTGGGTCACTTACTACCTTCCCTACGACTCTGCTGCTGGCTACACCCTACTCAAAGAACCTAAAATTCTTTCGCTGCCTCTCTACTATCTTAGCCTACTTTTTCTTTTCTTCATCTACTTGATGCATGTATACCACCAACCTGGAGATATCCATGTCCTTAATCAATAAGGCTGCTTTACTTTCAAGGATCACCTAACAACACAATCCCGAAGCGAACTTCCCTATCCTCTCCCTCATACCAGAAACCAACTCCGAAGCATACCGTGATAACTGGTGAAACTTCAAGGCATACTTTTTGACTGATATCTTACCCTGCTTTAGATTAACAAACTCTTCTGCTTTCGCTTTCCTCAACTCCTGAGGAAAGAAACGGTCTAGAAAAGCATTAGAAAAATACTCCTACAGAGATGACTCAGTATCATCACCTTTTGCCTGATCCCATTCCTTATACCATTGGTACGCCACATCCTTCAACTGGTAGGTAGTAAACTCCACGCCCTTTATATTCGTGGCACGCATAACTCGGGAAATCTTTTTTATTTCATCCAAAAAAATCTTAAGGATCCTCCTCCACCTTAATATATATAAAGGTGGAGGGTTTAACCTCATGAACTGGCCAACACTTGTGGCCTCATAAGATGGAGTAACAGGAACACCACGCTCAGACTGGTATATACCAACTGTGCCAACATGTAAATGGGCTGACAAAACTAAGCGTTCGTCACTTCAGCCTGAGGAGTTTAAGATAGACTAGAAGGAATCGGTGGAACTCTAGGAGGATAATCAGGAACTGGACCCCTAGACTGGGTATGGATCCCATGAGTAGAGTGTGTCCCATCAACATTATTCCAGTTGGGACAAATGAGTTTTCGTGAAGTCCAGATCATCGAGGTATGATAAAAAAAAAAGCGAACAAATGGGACTTAGAGAAGAATTCAGGACTTAGACTCTACAGCTTGAAAATAGAAACCAAGAAAGAGAAATATTCTTAAATGTCTTGTAGCCTCTCTCTTATGAGTGAGGCACGCTACACACCCTTAAAAGAGACTCTACTCGACACGACTTTGTGAACTCCTAATTGACCATGAACCCAGGGCTCTAATACCAATCCGGCATGACCCGAACCTAGGCCTAGTCGTGTCGGGTGCCTCAAGCGTAACCGGGATTGGAGACCACCCTAATATCCAACCATAACCGCCCTACACCCTATGTCGGATGAATTCTATACATATACTAAGATAGAACAATCATAAATCAAATACATTCAAACAGTGTCAGCCCCAATATCAATACCAATGCCAAGGCTTACACCAATACCGATACTGCTTATGCCAACCCAAAATAGTCTCACAAATTCTCTATCCAAAATCAAAATAATATCCAATCTGGACATGCCCCCGACCATATCCAAAAACCAAAGTGTAATACCCTGTAGTTTTTTCTAGCTTAGTTTAGCTCCTAGAATGTCAAAAGTTAGCTTTAAAAATGAATAAATCTTGGTGCATATATAATTTTCCAGTTATAGACCCTCTAGTGTGTAGAAAATTGAATTAGCTTTCCAACGATACCAATTTTTCCTCGATTCGATACTCAGTTGAAAATTTATAACGTTTTTAGTAAAATAGTATGACATTTCGACAAGCACCGCATCGCGGTGAAAGCATAAATGGCAATTGTCAATTTTCAGTGGACCTCCACGATTAGCCCGTATTGCGGTGAAGTCCTATTTTCCAATTGTCAAAATCCAGTAGCTCATCACGATGGTGGCGCGTTGTGGTGATGCCCTAAATGATATTTCAGTGGATTGCTGCGATAGATCCATGTCACATTGATTTTTCAGTTCCCAATCGTCAATTTCTTGTATGCCACCACGATGGTGGTGTGCCGCAGTCGGTGGAAAAACCGGCTTCCAATTTTTTTTGAGTTAAACCTTAAAAGGGTAGTTTGGTCTTTTCCCAAGCCCCAAACCGTGTAAAACACAAGATTAAGCTCATTCTAAGCATTCTATGCTCACTTTTCATCAATTCTCTCTCAAGAAAACCCTAGAACCTCAAAACTTAACCTCAAAGAAATTAAATTTCCTCCATTCTTTTTTCAAGATAGCTCAAAATTAAGGATTTCCAATTCAAGAGATTCAAGAATTCATCTTCAAGAGCACAAATAGGGATTCAAGTTCAAACTTTCTTAGTAATTTCCAATTAAGGTATGTGGGGTTTATGAACAAGGATACTCTTTCATCCTTGTGCCCAAAACTAGTTTTAATTGTAAATTTACATGATTTGTATGATTATTCATGAATTTTAAATTAGGGTTCATACCCAGTATTACTAATTAAAGGATTTCGAGCTTTGAAGTGAGTTAGATGATGAATTTTATGTTTACTTTCGTATTTTTATGCGTATTGCAGAAATTTCCAGATTTTGAGTTGAATTATCAATACCTTCATTATCAAGTATGAATATTATTATATTTTGACATGAATTTGATGCATGGGCATTAAGCCCTAGTTAAATATTTCTATTTCGAGATTGATTATGCTATGAGCACCCTATGACAACAGTATTTTCAGATTTTTGATAAAGATTTGATCTTTCGATCTCAACTTAGATATGAAATCCAATTTTCAATTTCAGACTACAGTTTAACTTAACAAATATACAGTTGGTTTTCGTAATGAACCATTATACTAGATTTTAAAGTGGATTTCCAACAGAATGAGTATACGAATTAAAGGGAGTAGTATTTAGCACCTAGTTAGTATGTTTTCATGCCCTAAAACTACGAGCCAAAACAGATACAGATGTGATCACTTATATTAGGTTATACTCCTTGGCAAGAGTATGACACCTCTCCCCAATGTGAGGTTTTCCCATAAGGGAACTAGATGTTAAACTCCATGATAACTCACATAATTTATACCGGTTAGAAGAACCTCCCTACAGAAAAGAGTAATCTTTACAGAAAGCTTTTACAAAAACTCCCTACAACCTATCAGTAAAGACTTTCAGAATAGTTGTTTTAAAAGTATTTTCCTACTAGTAAAACCTTACAAAACAGAATAATTTTAACAGAACAACTTTTAAAAACTAAATGTAAAGGCTCACAGTTTTATTCAGATATTGCTTTACATATGACTTTAGCTATGAGATTTTAGATTTCAGTTTATAGATATAGAAATGAGTCTTATCTACCCTTAGATAGTATGATTTAAAGATAGAATACCAATACAGCTTTTAGAAACTAAATGTTATGACTCACTATATTTATGCAACATGTTTTGCTATTCTTGATTATGATTTACAGTTTTCAGATATTCCAACTTATGTAAGTCATTTACATTTAGCATGCATTATTTTATAAATTGTGATGACGTTGAGATATTATTTTACTTATGCATTCACCCCCATATACTTAGTACATTCTCAAAGTACTGATCCACTACATGGTCTCATAATGTAGGTTCAGGTGCTCAGTTTCAGCAGCGTGAGTGATTTCGAGCATCTCCATCTATATCCTGACAGTTGGTGAGTCCTCATAGTTCGGGGACTTAGTCTTCAGTTTTCAGCTTATTAGTATAGATGATTCAGTATTTTCAGAAAGTTCAAGCCAGCTGGGGGTTTGTCCCAGTGACTCTCTAGCATTAGTAGTAGAGGCTTGTCAGACTGCTAGATTTGATTCAGATTTTCAGTATTGATTGATCAGACTCTCGAGTCTAGTATTTTTTAGAGATTATATTCAGATATTCTCAGTTAGCTCAGACAGATTTCTTCATTCTAGTTTTGATGTTATATCTATATTTTCTTATTATAAGATTCAGACTCAGTAGAAGGCAGACAAGGTTAGCTTAAAGCTACTCGTAGTCTTGAACACCGTGTGACATCTTGGGACCCATTTTGGGGCGTTACACAAAGTCTAAGAAAAAACAAAAGTATGTAGAGAAGTTCATAACATGAAATGGATTCTTCCGGAGTATGGAAGCTTACCACTTCAATTCGACACAAAGTTGTCCCTGAATCCAAGTCACTGAGAAAGAGGAGTAGTATGGTTGATTCCTGCATCGCGTAGCGATACAACGCCCGGAGACGGGTTAGCGGGTGAACTCTACCATGTACTCAGGAATAAGGATAAAATAATGCCAATATTTAAAATCAAGTAAGTAGCCAAGTGCAACCACATTCATATATATATACATATATATATATATATATATATTCTATGTCGGGAAAGGGAACCGGGTTTAGCATGCATTTAAAATCTTAACCTGGGCTATGTAGCTTAGCCGTCCTAAAATCACCCATGGGCTATATGGATCCAGTGCTACCCCCGGAGCCCTAGTGCGTGTAGCCGCATGAACCGGAGATTCCCGTGTACCCTTCGCCCTTCATGATACATATATACAAGTAAAATTAGGGGATTCACCCTATAAGTATATGATCACCATGACCAACCCTCATGTCAGCAAACATGAGTTTCCAGTGTCCATCCATCGGTCTCACACCTTCACGGTCAGCTATCACACCCCGTCATTATTTCCCAATTAAAACCTTTTAACACCTAACCAAACTACCAATTCCAAGAGTTAATTACCAAGGCATTATGAAGTGGTATCTTCATACCGACTATAGCTTGCAAATAATATGGAGTCTTTCGGAGTATGAAAGTTCACCACTTCAATTCGACACAAAGCTGTCCCCGAATCCAAGTCACTGAGTAGGAGTAAGAGTATGGTCAATTCCTGCATCGTGTAGGGATACAACGCCTGAAGACGGGTTAGCGGGTGAACACTAGCATATACTCAGGAATAAGGATAAAATAATGCCAACATTTAAAACCAAGTAAGTAACCAAGTACAATCACATTCATATATCTATATATATATATATATATATATATATATATATATATATATATATATATTCTATGCCGGGAAAGGGAATCGGGTTTAGAATACATTTAAAATCTTAACCTGACTGTGTAGCTTGACCGTCCTAAAACCACCCATGGGCTATATGAGTCCAGTGCTACCCCCTGAACCCCAGTGCGTGTAGCCGCATAAACTGGAGATATTATAGGAGCCGGAGATTCCCGTGTACCCTTCGCCCTTTATGATACATATATATAAGTATAACTTAGGGGATTCCCGTGTACCCTACAAGTATATGGTCACCATGACCAACCCTTATGTTAGCAAACATGAGTTTACAGTATCCATCCATCAGACTCACACCTTCACGATCAGCTATCACATTCCGCCATTATTTCCCAATTAAAACCTTTTAGCACCTAACCAAACTACTAATTCCAAGAGTTAATTACCAAGGCATTATAAAGTGGTATCATCATACTAACTATAGCTTGCCAACAATGTCATTAGCCAACACTTAGGATATTTCCATGTACCCCATAGGATTTCCAATCAATCAAAACCACGGCCACCAAGGACTTTTCAAATCATTTGATTAAATTAAACCAATTTAGGTTCCATTACCATATTATGCAATGCAAAGTTTTCAATAAAAATCAAATTACGTGACAAAATCATTCTCATAGGCATTTTATCAAATATGTTGAGGACATATAGTTTCCAAAACCAAAACCATGAACCAAGTGATCATTCTCATTCAACCACATGTTCAAACCAATATTATAACATGGAAAAAACATAAATAAAACATGGGAAAACATTACCCCAACCATTAGTAACCAAAACCCCCAACATATATTTTAAAACCAATATAAACCCACCATAATATCATAAAAACCATTTGTTAAAACATGTATTTAGTTGAAATAACAATGAGGGAGGAGTAACATGCCCTAGACAATAAGGAAGACAGAGAGAAACCATCCTTGAGAGCCTTAATTGACCACTTTGAAGAAAATCACAACCTTTGTTGACCCAAGAGTTTGAGAGAGATTTGAGAGTGCGTTTGATTAAGAATAATAGGGTAAATGAAGTTCCAATAGTGTTTTAAGTTGTGGGGTCAAAAGAAGTTAAGAGGGAAAATGTCTAGAATACCCCCAACTTAAATTGTAAAAATCATCGCAGGAGGGTACGGTTTGGACCCTTCACTCGTACCCATATCATACGAGTGGTACCCTCCACCGTACCTTAATCAGAAGGTTAGACATCACAAACTGTCTATCATACGACTCCCATTGCCGAAGTCATATCCATACCATACGACTAGGACCCTCAAACCGTATCCAAGACAGAATCAAAGGGGGTTGGAAACTGGGTAACATACGAATTGGACTATACCACTCGTACTTTCAACATACAACTCGTCACCACCAACTCATACCCACAATAGAAACTCACCCACCACAACTGGACAATATACGAAATGGATCACCTGTCCCATGCCCTCACCATACGACTAGTATGGTGGGTCATATGATGATCAGAAGCTCAAAACTCTAAAAATTTCCAAGGACTAAAATTCAGGGTGTTTCACAGCGGAAGCAAAGACCATCCTGAGGTCAGAAAAAAATACAAAAAGACATCACTCATTGGAGATTGATGCCTTCCAAAGAAAAGACCATCCTATGGTTCAAATCGATGTGTCTTTCTTATCTTCTAGCAACAAGGAAAATAGATACAACATGATAAATGCAAAAGTAACGATCCATTAACCACTTGACACTTCCGACGATAAAATATATGTATTTATAATAAAATATATGTTATGTTTATTTTATAATATTAAAATGTGAAAGATCTTTGAGAATTGATTTGAAATTTTACACTTCATTAAAGAACTTCGCAATAAATAAAATCTACTAATTTTAAATAATCACGTGCAAGGCACGTGCAATTAAACAAGTTATATGAATTAAGGAAGGCATAGGAGTAACACAGGCTGGAATAGCTCAGTTGGTTAGAGCGTGTGGCTGTTAACCACAAGGTCGGAGGTTCAAGCCCTCCTTCTAGCGTCACTTTTTTTTTTTTCTTTTTTTCAAATTCTTTTTCAAATTCTATGTATCAGGGCTGATGTAGGTGACCACGGCAAAGTAGATGCTTATTTCTGCTTTGTTGCTCAACGAGTCTGCCAATATTTGAACAAAACAAAGAGTCTCCGCTTTTAAGTTTTGTCCCAAGACTCAGGCTCTTTTTTTTGTTGTTGTAGAAAAAGTTACTAAACAGTGGTAATGGAAACAGGCAGTAGTACAAGTAGCAGCAGTAATAGTAATAGCAGTGGCGTCATAGTTACTGCAGAAGAAAGAAGAATGAGAATAGAAAATCCCTTTACTTTGAAAGTGGGTCAAGTATTTACTGGCTTTGGCATTGGTTGTGGGATTGGAATTGGTGTTGGTCGCCCTTTAAATCTAGGTAACGCATCTTCACCCTTCTCATTTGCTCTCATTCACCAAAGAAAAAAAAAATAAAACAAGAAGAAAAAAGAATGAAATTTGAAGATTTTTGGAAACCTAAAGAAAAGGAACCCAAAAATACAAGTAATTCTTTTTGGGGATTTAATTTGTTTTGGTTTGATGCTTATTAATGACTTAGAATGTGTAAAGATGGAAATTTTATGTTGTTGGTATTTAAAATTCTTAATTTTTTGTGTTGTTGATGTAATGCTGCACTGGAGTAACTTGGTAAAGTTGTTGCTTATGTGATTTGGAGGTCACGGTTTTCAAGTTGTGGAAACAACCTCTTGCAGAAATGCTAGGTGCGGCCTTTCCTAAGCACCGCGCATTAGTGGGACCTTTAGTGTGTGGGCAACTTTTTTTTTTTTTTGGTGTGTGTGTGTAATGCTGCATTGTTTGCTTACTTTCAAACCCAAGTTAAAACACAATAATCCATGCAAGTCATTTTTGGGTTTTAAGTTTGTCCATGGTGTGTGACGGTATACTTTTCCTGCCTGTTTTTCTGCTGTTTGATGTAATTTTGGGTTGATTTGGTTAGTTTTAATGAAGAATTACTCCATTTAATGTTCTCTGTTTAGGAATTCCTTGCTTTATCATATCAAATAAACGTGAGTTAAGGAATATCTGAAATTGATATGCACATTTTATTTAGCCTAGCTAATCATCCTCCTTAATGCTCTTTCTTTGTTTGTTCTTATTGGGTTATTCTTTGCTGAAAGATGATTTTCAGCAATCCATTCGTTAGTGTATATATGTACTTATGCTCTGGCCGTTAGTGATCGGATAGCATGACGGGGTTGTCATGGATAAAAAGTTGCAGGCTATGTGTTAATGCTCCTTCGGATGCTTTTCATGGAAAGAACCAATTAATATACTCTATCTAGAAGGGTTGATACTCTTAGCTGACTACTGTTGAAAACACAAGTTGTTGATCTGTTATGTGATGGTTTGCATAGATATAAACGATGTGCAATTGAGAGTCTAAGTGGTGCAGTTTGTGTGGTTTATCAGATTGCCTTTTGTTTTGTCACATCATTGTATTGGTGTCAAGTGTAAATTAATGCTGATCAACTTTTCTGTACTGTTGGGACTATTGGATACCTGGTATCTTAAACTTAGAATTCATCAATCTGAGCAAATTGGTTCAGGTCGTATTTTATTACTTCGATTTTCTATCTTAATATAAGCACAAATAGGATTATGGTATGAGATACTCTAAATTAAAGGACTTTCCCTTATTTTAGATTGAAATCTCTTTTGAGTCTTCCTCACTATTTTACCTTGTTTTTAGGTGCAATACCTATGCTAAATCAAGTCATGACTGCCACTAGAGGCGCAACGGATGCATTTTCTGGAGTTGGAAGACATGTTAATAATTCTGTATGTCTATTTGTTAACCGTCTTCACGTAATATTGTTCTTTCACTGGATCCATATTTCACATAATTCTGGAGTAATACCTTATTAAGATTTGTTCTTTCACTGGGTCCTTATTTCTTTTTGTCTTTCATACAGTTGAGGAAGGTGGGGGCCAAGAATATTGAAGCAGGCATTGGATGCGGAGTAGGTTTTGGACATGGTTTTGGAGTTGGTATGTGGATTTATATTTGCTCTATTGAAGTTTTTTTTTTTTTTTTTGATAAGGTAAATTAAGATTTTATTGATAAAATGTATCCAGTGGATGCTGAATGACAAGCTTTAGAAAAAACGAAAAAGAGTTGTCCCTACAAAATTTGAACCTTCTAAATGCTTCCTAGGGAGCTAACAAAGTGAAAAAATGAACTGAACAAAATGTTAAAGGTTACCTATTATGCTTTGCATTGAGGATGATTCATCTTGAAGTGGGGAAATTGGTAAACTACTTAATATTCCCAATAAATCTATCTGCCCTCTTTACTTGGAGGAGATTGAGCTGAAGACTTGAAAGATTTCTTGCAAAAATAAATAAATAATAATAATGTTGGACAAGCAAGAGGTGCTATAGCTTATGATTGGCAGCAGAACTAACCTCTAGGCTGATTTGAGGTTTAGTTTGTGACTAAGTGAATGAAAAAATGTAGCATTTTGATGGTTATTGAATTTAACCAAAGGGAAAAATTTTGGCACTGAAAGGGAAGGTTGTCTGAATTGCCGATATCTTTATAAATGTGACTGGCTGATGGCAGAAGAAAGGAGAAAGACAACGGCCTAGCAAACATGCTCATCATTCCCTATGGATAAGAGCCTAAGACAATTTGTTGTTTAAAGAAAAGAAGTGTCGCCGGAGATCATGAAAATCGATTCACAATTCTTTACCATTGATTGAAAGGTTTCATCCAATTTGATAATTTGGCATCACTAATTCGACTGAGCATCAGTAGCAAGTAAGAAGAAACCTGTTTGTAGTCTGATGCCTAAGATAAGTAGGATTGCAGACGAGAAGCAAAAAAATGCAAATTATTTTTGTGATAAATTACCATGACTTGTCAAAATTTATTGCAAGATAATCTAGTTGACAGAAATGCTTTGATTTAAATATGAATCTCCTTTTTTAGAACTTTTAGAAATGAAAATAACAAGCGTAAGTGAAAAATATAAAATGATTTGAGTCCTGGCATAAGTTATGCCTGGGACTTACGTTTTTACGCTCGGGGCTTAACGCCCTGATATCGGAATTATCAAGAAGACAAGAAAACACACTCAAAACAGTCCACAAATCTGAAGATTCAAGGACCGTTTAGAGACCACACTCGGATTCAACAATAACAACAACAATGACGAGATAAAGGGTGTGTTTTAACACCGAAACAGCCAATCCAAAGTAAGATTAACAACAACAATATGAAGACAAGATGAACAACAACAAGGATAAAACAATGATAACAAGTCACGGGTTACAATACTAGAACAAGAACACCAACGATTAGAACAAAGTAAAGATAGAAAGATAGACAAATGGAGATGTAATATTAACAACCCAAGAGCTTATTCCACTCTTGGACCTTTAATACCACACACAACATAAACCTATCTCTTACGTGACCTCAAGGGAACCGGAATCCCCAAACAACCAACGTTTCTAAGAAAGCTACCAACAAGGATTCCATCTTGCAAGACCCTCTATGATGCTCTCAAAACATATCATCAAAGTCTAAATGACAAAATGACCTAATTGTTCTTCTATTTATAGGCTAGGGCAATACTTGTTACATAAATGACCTAAAGGCCCTTAATGAACCCAAACAAAGGGGCTTGGCTTCTTGGACAACTTTGGAGTGTTGGGACGTGTTCTCTACACTTCAAAGCTTGTTCCTTGGTTAGGCAGCCCCACAAGCTCGGGTCTTTCCTCACGTCTTCATATCCTCGAGTGCTAAGATGCCTCTTTGACCCGTATCATCCTCCCCTCCTTAGAAAGGATTCGTACTCGAATCCGAACCTTGCAAAATAATAGGAAGGACAAGCAAACACAAGTTCCTCAAGGTATGAGGGTTAGGATTAGCGTAATCAATCATAGCATCATGCCAAGGTGGCTCAAATTTCACATATAACCAAAGATCCTTCGGGTTCTCAAAAATGACACACCAATCACGGGAAACCCGAATTACATACAAGACATGCTTAGCATCAACATAACCATGCCCACGCAATGCACACACATCATTCCCGAATATGGTTTGAAATGAATCAACATCACATTTCAAATGGTCGCCGGGATCAAAGGGGTAGAGTGTCCATGGACACGGGTGGAGGACATACTTCCTTTCCCGAAGACTACCACCACTATACTCATTGACACCCTCTATACTAACATGATCTACAACAAAAATAACTAAGAGGGTCATCCTTAGTCAATCGGCCAACATGTTCAACATCACCATTTTCACACACAAACTGGTTCATGACTTCCATAAAACAATGTACTATCACTTGCCACAATGGCTTCAACACTAGATGGATCAACTAGTGTTTCCACAATCTCAAGTTGTACATTATCATCACCAAATAGAGGCACATTCGGCTCACCTAAAGTCAAACTATCATTCACACTTAGTTGGCTACTAGCCTTATTCACAAGAGTGCAAGAGTTAGTTTGATTACCTTGTAGCTCATGTGGAGCATGTCCACTCACGGGAACTTGATTAGGAAGGCTTGGTTGCTCTATCAAGTTATCCAACTCCTTGCAAAGAGAGCTTTCCGTCCCTTTCATTTTTCCTTCCACTCGGTCCATTATTCTTTCCATTCTCTCCATTCGACTACTAAGGTCATGTTTCATACCCATTATGGCAACCATCAAATCATTCATGGTCACCTTTCCCGATGCCATAGTACCTATTAAGAACACTAAAACATAATAAAAACAATAACACGTTAATGTTAGCAAAAATCAGTCTACGAGTCGACTCAAAACAGTCCACAATTCCTCACTTTCACACTTTGACGTTTTCACTCTATTGGTCTCACAAGCGTTGATAACTTGCTTATACTCCAATGAGGTTACTTGGTCCCAATTGTGGCTCGAGGTCGGAGTAAATTCTTGTTTGAAACGACTCAAATAAGTAATGTACGAACTTGAACCAAAAGATACTACGACTCAAAAACGAGAAAAGCACAAAACAAACAACGTTAACACGAAGAAGCGTATTCAAAAACTAATTTACAATCTAGTAGAGGAGTACTAGCTTGTCGATTAGTTATTAGAGTCAACAAACGAAACTAGGAACCAACAATAAGAAACTAAGAAAATCCAAATTTGAGCCAAAATTTGTTGTGTGAACAGTAACAGTGACGTGGCAGTCACGTATTGGTTGCGGCCTAACAATTTTTTGATTTTCCAAAATTGAAAGTCTTGGAACAATTGGTGATTTGGAATTGGTGGGAATTGTTTTGGAGGGAAACAAGTCTTAAAATCCTCTTCAAATTCAAAAGAATGGAAGACTTGACTTTTTGCACTAATTCCCTAAAACAAGGTCCTTAAAACAAGGAAAGTTGTTGAGAAGTGATTGACTAGTTGATGGATGATTGCAAGTCTTACAAGACTAACAAGTTTTCACCTTTTTCCCTTCACCTTTTTAAGATCTAGTAGTCACTTTATTCATCAAGTTATGAAGGTTGTAAGAACATCAAGAACATCTTCATCAACCACCAAGAACTCAACAATCCAAACGTCCACCTATAACAACAACAACGCCAACAAGTCACGGCTAAGATCACAATGAACAACAACAATTGGCCACTCTTCAAGTTCACAACAACAACTCCAACAAGTTCAAGCTCAAGTTTAGATTTTAGACTCAAAGTGTTAGTGAACAAGAAAGCCAACACTTAGAAACAACTAAACAAACAAAAATTCTTGGCCAATACACAACAATAACACAATTTTCGGCCAAGAACATCAAATGGACAGTTTTGCAATTTTCTGGAAATTTTAATTTTCAACCTTTTTTTTTTTTTTTTTTTAATTTTCAACCAAGGGAGCCCAAGATTGATGTTGTAGGAACAAAACCAAAGATGGCTTTGATACCAAATGATACCGGAATTATCAAGAAGATAAGAAAACACACTCAAAACAGTCCACAAATCCGAAGATTCAAGGACCGCTGAGAGACCACACTTGGATTCAATAATAACAACAACAATGACGAGATAAAGGGTGTGTTTTAACACCGAAACAGCCAATCCAAAGTAAGATTAACAACAACAATATGAAGACAAGATGAACAACAAGAAGGATATAACAATGACAACAAGTCACGGGTTACATTACTAGAACAAGAACACCAACGATTAGAACAAAGTAAAGATAGAAAGATAGACAAATGGAGATGTAATATTAACAACCCAAGAGCTTATTCCACTCTTGGACCTTTAATACCACACACAACATAAACCTATCTCTTACGTGACCTCAGGGGAACTGGAATCCCCATGCAACCAACGTTTCTAAGAAAGCTACCAACACAAGGATTCCACCTTGCAAGACCCTCTATGGTGCTCTCAAAACATATCATCAAAGTCTAAATGACAAAATGACCTAATTGTTCTATTTATAGGTTAGGGCAACACTTGTTACATAAATGACCTAAAGGCCCCTAATGAACCCAAACAAAGGGGCTTGGCTTCTTGGACAACTTTGGAGTGTTGGGACTTGTTCTCTACACTTCAAAGCTTGTTCCTTGGTTAGGCAGCCCCACAAGCTCGGGTCTTTCCTCACGTCTTCATATCCTCGAGTGCTAAGATGCCTCTTTGACCCGTATCACGCCCCAAATTCTAGGACTTACGCCCTATGGACCTAAGTTTTTTACTTACGCCCCACTCCGAGACTCGCCCCGAAAACACCTTTGAAAACACTGGTTCATAGCGACCAGGTTGCCATAGGTGTTTCCAGAAACTGAATGTTGTTTGGGTGATAGATACCTTAGTCAAGGCTAATTGAGTTTATTGGAATGTAAACTTTTGTCTTGGTACTAAATTGTAGTCACAAACTCTGGGAATGAGACAAGGAAGGAAGAAAGAAAAAAGAAACAGATGAACCACAAAGACTTTACTTCATGAAGTTGTGTTAGGCAGATTTCATCTAAGCATTTCCTTTGTTAAATAGCAAAATATCGGTGATGTATGTCAGGTCTTGCTGTGAAGCGTGGAGTGGTGGAACAGATTCAGTTGTATTTAATTGTATGTATTCTTTTCCATAATTCACAGCTGTGACTACATAGATTGCCCTCTTCCTCCACACTTCAGTTTTAACATAACTTTTCTTTATCTGCAGCAAGCCATGACAAAATTAATGATGAAGTCTGGAATGTCTACCAGTTTATCTGTTGGTGAAGGCATCCTTCCAGCATCCTTGCAAGCTGGCATGAAAACAGTCAATGAAGCCTCCAATCAGAACCCAATGGGAATTGCCAATCCACTTGAAGTGAAGGTCCCACATAGTTCTTTTCCGGGCTTGCTTACAGATCGGAGCACAAATTCTGTCTCTTCTCATGAAAATGAAACTTCAAGATCTAATGTCAGCTCTTCAAATGCATCATATAGCAGCCGAACAGAGAAGGTTATTAGCAATTTTCTGCAGAGTCCACTTGTGAAAGACGAAGACAGTACAGCAAATGAGCTGGTAAGTGAAGATGAATACACTTTTCTTAAAACACTATAGGTTAAGCGGAATTTTGTGAGGTGTCCTTGTATTTGTTGTATATGGTGCTAAGGATGAGATTGAAAATTGTTGATGGAAATATGAGGTTGCTAATAATCAAAATATATTAGTTGTAATTCCTGTACTTCTTTATTTGCAGTCTGAGCGTTTGAGATCAGAGAACAACCTTCTTCATATTGTAAGCTTTCACTTTTGTCTATTTACACTACTTATTAATGATGTTCTCTACAGAATATGACTTATGTTGATGTTTCTATGTTTATATGGCATGTGAAGTACTGAAATACTTTTGCTGCATTGTAGGTGTTGAAACACCAGCAAGTGATTGATGAGCTCACGCAGGAAAATGTAAAGCTTCGTGAGATACTTGTGAAAGACTTGAAAGTCTCGCCCAGTAAACTCCAAACCAGCTACTCTAGTGGAAGTAAGTTTCCAAGTACTGATTGTTTTGAGTGCCGTAGAAAACAAAGGAGAAGACGATAAATTCAATACAATGTCTCTCTCTTCTTACTTTTTTCTTTATGATGAATGAAAAGGAATATCTTACATATTTTATCTACATCACCCAAGCAGTTAAATCAAGAAGCTGACCTGCTCTCTTTGACTCCGCAAATTTGCCACTTATTTTTGATTGTTTTATGAATGCCTTTTGCCACATGCAATTAGGTAGCATGTGGATTAGCTTAAAGCCACTAAAATATATGTAGGATGCTGGAAACAGATAGCTATTCTTGTTTATAGCTCCTCAATGCCTGTAACATGTACTTGTTTCTGTAATTCATTTACCTGAAAGTCAAATAGCATTGGAAAGACAAGTATGAACAGTGTCTATTAATTTGAGTGAAAATTTTACATCATAGCTGTAACAATTAATAACTGATAAACCTTCATTTCGCCATACTCACTGTTCCTTAAACCTCAAATACACGCACGAGCCTCCAAAATCAAGGACAAAACGATACAAAAAAAATGAACAATAATGTAAAATGTATTAAAATGCAATAATAAAGAATGCACACTGGTATTTTTTTTTTTTTTAATCTACAACACATGGTGAAAGGCAAATGGGCCATCAATTTAGAAGAGGAGTGCTACACTCCCAACCAGTGCCACCATGGCCATGCTACTTCCATGCACAAAAGCACTTGATGGAGCAGGTGTCGATTCAACAGAAGGTTCAGAAGCTGGTGATGACACTGGCCCCGGTCCCACAGGTGCAGGGGGAGAGGCAGGCATATCAGGTGCTGCTGGGGTTGGTGATGAGTTAACTGATGGACCAGGGCTCATTGTTGGATCAAATGCCACTGGTGCTGGTGGTGACATAACCGGAGCCACGGGGGACGAGGGGGCTACAATGCTAGAAGGTGGCATTGTGGGTGCTTGAGCAGCAGAGAGGGACAGGAATGTAAGGGAAAAAGAGAGCACTAACATGACATATAAAGAAGCCATGGCTTTCTTGTGAAAATCTTTCACAAGAAACTCAAGAGAGGATTCTTGAAAAGGATGTACAAATTAGATCTTTGAGGAAGTTTGTGTTGTGAGGTATTGGTTTGATATGTATATATGTGTGTGTGTGTTTGAAACATGGGCTCCATGTGCTGATTTTCCTTAGCAAGTCCACTCGGACTTTAATTTGCAAAGTTTATGGTTGAGCACTCCTTATATTATCTGTTGTAAATGCATACAACTTACCAAAATAGAATCCAAATGGAATTGATTTTGATACACGTGTTTGCACATGAATATTTTCCGAATAAATAAACAAATTAACCAGCACAAATATTGTCCAAAAATAATTGACATATACAGCTTCTCTCCAAACAAAGCGTTTTCAAGACTAAACTTTTCTCAGAGAGATTATAACCCCAATCTTTGTGGGGTTTGAATGTGTGTTTGCACGTAAAATTGTATGATTTGCCTTTCAAATGGTTGGTATTAATTTTTGTTCTTTAATAATCGAGCATATGCATGGTGAAGCATAAGTTCTTTAGAAGCTGAAGTCATGTTCGAACATAATTTATAGGATATTATGATATGAAAATATTAATTATGTCCTGAAAAAAAATATTTGTTATGATGGATAACAAAAATTAAAGACCAGCACAAGAGCAGCAATAGCGGAATGACCATCTTTGCATTTCAGTGGAATACGAGTGTTATACGGACTATGACCTAATAAATTAAAACTAACCATGATAGAACAATATCTTTTATCGTGCTTGCACGTAATTGGAAAATTATTAGTGAATTCCACAGTAGCCAGGACTTTCGATCCCTTTAGACTTTGGAAGGTAAGTATTGGAGTCTTGAAATTGTGTTATAAAATAAAATAATGGAGTAAAGAAATTGAGAATCAGATAGTAGAGACTTTTATTATATTTTTTATCTGTATATAAAATGAAAACAAAGACATGCCTTTATACGTAATTTTGCCAATATTCCAATCAATGAGAGTAGTTGGTTTATGCATGGAAAGTCTTTATTTGAAAATGAAGGCAATATTATTTGAAAATGAAGCCAATGTTAAAAGTGGAGAACCATACTACTGATTATTTCTTAACACTCCCTCTTGAATGTCTAATATAAAATAAAAAAAAACTCTAATAATGCATATCTTGTAATATACATTTTTTTTTCAACTGTCTCATTAAAAACCTTTTCAAGAAAAACCCAATGAGACAAAATCTTGATTAAGGTAAAAAGAGGGTAATGTAGTTTTACTCCCCTATTAAAACATCACTTAACATCTCAGAGATGTCGCATTCCAATCTTGTATATCATTTTCTCAAATGTTGAGGTTGACAATTCTTTGGTGAACAAGTCTGCTAAATTATTACTTGAACGAACCTGTCATAGGTCGATATCACCACTCTTTTGGAGTTCATGTGTGTAAAAAAGTTTTGGCGAAATGTGTTTCGTTCTATTTACATTTATGAATCACCCTTTAATTGCGCTATGCATGTTGCATTATCTTCATATAAAATCGTAGTTACTTTGTTGCATTTTAGACCACATTTTTTTCGAATGAGATGTATCATAGATCTCAACCACACGCATTTCCGACTTGCTTTATGAATAGCTATTATCTCTGCATGGTTTGATGAAGTGGCCACGCTAGACTGTTTTGTAGATCTCCAAGATATATCAGTACCCTACATATGAACACATAAACTGTTTGAGACCGAACTTTGTGTGGATAAGATAAATATCCTGCATCAGCATAACCAACAAGATCGGGACTGCAATTTTTAGAATAAAATAAACTCATATTGGTAGTCTCTTTTAGATACCGCAATATGTGTTTGATTTCATTCCAATGCCTCCTAGTAAGAGCAGAACTATACCTTACTAACAAATTCACAGAAAAAAGGCTATATCAGGCCTTGTAGAGTTAGCAAGATATATTAGTGCACCGATTGCACTAAGATATGGTACTTCAGGACCAAGAATTTTTTTATTTTTTTCTTGAGGCCGGAATGAATCTTTAATCACATCAAGTGATCAAACAACCATTGGAGTACTTAATGGATGTGCTCCATCCATATAAAACTTTTTTCGTATAGGTAGATTGATGGACAAAGATACCGTTTGTCAAATGCTCAATTGCAAACCAAGACATAATCTTGTTCATCCAAGATCTTTTTTCTCAAATTCAATCTTTAAATAATCAATTGCCTTTTGAAGCTCTATTGGAGTTCCAATAAGATTTATGTCATCAACATAAACAATAAGTACAAGAAACTTCGATACTATTTTATTTATAAAAACACATGGGCAAATTTTATTATTTATATAATCTTCTTTAGATAAATACTTACTAAGACGGCTATACCACATGCGTCCAGATTGCTTCAAACCATATAATGATCTTTGTAATTTAATTGAATACATTTCCCGAGATGTCTCGTGCATCTTATATCCTTCAGAAATTTTTATGTACATCTCATTATCAAGTGATCCATAAAGATAGGTTGTAACCACATCCATCAAATGAATTTCAAGTCTCTCATGAACAGTGAAACTAATGAGATAACGTAATATTATTTCATCCATAACTGGTGAGTATGTCTCTTCATAATCGACACCAGGCCTTTGAGAAAATCCTTGTGCAACAAGGAGTGCCTTATATCTTTGTATTTCATTTTTCTCATTTTTTTTACGCACAAAGACCCATTTATAGCCAATAGGTTTAATACCATTTGGTGTTTGAACAATAGGTCCAAAAACTTCACGCTTGACAAGTGAATTCAACTCAGATTGAATTGCTTCTTACCATTTTGGCCAATCATTTCTTTATCGACATTCTGTGACTAACTGAGGTTCGAGATCCTCGCTATCTTGCATGATTTTTGTTGCAATATCATATGCAAAGACATAATCCACCATTATTTTCGATCGATTCAAATTAGCTTCACCATTACTTGTATTTATGGATAATTTCTCATTTTTTTGAGGTTCAGGCTCATTGGTTCCTTCGAAAATATCAAAATTGTTCAAATCTTGAACTTCCAGATGAAATTCTTTCGTAGTGTCATCTTGACCATTTATTTTTCTTTTTCTAGGATTTCGATCCTTAGAACCCATGGTCTACCACGCTTCAAGCGTGATTTGGACTCATTAGCCACGACACTAGTAGATGGTCCTACAGGGACCTCAATTCGTATTGGAACATTCATTGCAGGAATGTATGATTTTGTAATCCTTTTTAAATTTGTAAATGCTTCTGGTGTTTGATTTGTAATTTTTTGCAAGTGAATAATCTTTTGTACCTTTTGCTCACAAATAGAAGCACATGGATCAAGATGAGACAGTGATGAATTTTTTCACAAAATTTCTCTTTTGATTTCACTATTTTCTCCCCCTAATTTTGAAAAACGGTCTCATCAAACCGAAAATCTACAAATCGAGCAGTAAACCTATATTTCTAACCTTCTTTAGGGTCTCATCTTTGTGCGATGTGGTGGTACAATAGGCACATACACAGCACATTCAAAAATTCTCAAATGAGATATATTACTCTTGATCCAAAATCAACTGTAGCGGAGAAAATTTATGATAATTTATCGGGCTGAGACGAACAAGTGTTGCAACATGCAAAATTGCATGACCCCAAATAGAGGTGGGCAACTTAATTTTCATAAGTAATTATTACCAATTGTAGACTTTTAATTAATGACTCAGTAGGACCATTTTGAGTGTGAACATGAGCTATAAAATATTCAACTTTTATCCCAATTGATAAGCAATAATCATTAAATGCCTAGGATGAAAACTCTGCAACATTATCAAGGCGAATAGACTTGATCTGATTATCAGTGAACTGCGTCCGTAATTGTATTATTTGTTCCAATAATTTTGCAAATGTCAAGTTGTGAGATGACAATAGACATACATGAGACCATCTAGAAGAAGCATCTATTAAGACCATGAAATATCGAAACGACCCACTAGGTTGGTGAATGGATCCACAAATATTCTCTTGTATACGTTCTGAGGACGCAGGGGACTCAATCTCAACCTTAGTTGGTGATGGCCTCACAATTAATTTGCCTTGATAACAGGTAGTATAAGAAAATTTATTATTTGAAAGAACCTTCACGTTCTTATTGGATGTCCATTTGAATTTTCTATAATTCGTATCATTATAGATCCAGAATGTCCTAATCGATCGTGTCAAAGTTCAAAAATATTAAAATTAGTAAATTTTTGATATACTATAGAATGTGCCTCAATCGCACTAATCTTTGTCCAATACAAGCCAGAAGATAAAGCAGAGAACTTTTCTATAACACATGTCTCCCCAAAAACATTCTTGGTAATACTAAGATACTCATGGTTCAACTTATCCATTGTCTTGATATGATAAATATTTTCATGAATATTTTTAAAACTCAACAAGTTTCTCTGAGACTTAGGAGAAAATGTAGCATTATTTATGATGAGTTTAGTTCCCTTAGGCAAAATTATAATGGCTCTTTCGAAACCTTCAATCAAATTAGTATTACCAGAAATTACAGTAACATTTATTTTGCCCATACTTAAATGAGAAAAATATTTCTCATTTTTAAATATTGTGTGTGTTGTACCAGAATCAATTAAGCAAATGTCTTCATAGTTGCATAACTTGCTTTGAAAATTATCCATACCTTCAAATAAAATAACATACACAAAAGAAATATATATTAAATATTAATGATAGATAAACTACAAAGTCAATACTAAGTAGTATAATATATTTGAGCAATTAAATGAGTGATGTTCACTTTCATGGCAAGTATTGATAGAAAGTCACAAGCACTAAGATTTTTTTTTCACATAATTGTTGGGAAAACAATATCAATACTAACAGTTAGTCCATGTTAAAGAAAACTTATAAGTAATTTGATTAAATGTTTCTCTATAAATATAACTCGATGAACTATATTTTATGATATCCAAAAAGATGAAAGAATTAAAACTATAATTTAATGAGCAATTTTTTTTTCATAAGCATATAGTAGATTGCACTATTAAAATGTGATAAGATCAAATCAAAAATAAATTACTATGAAATTTACGATAATATGACTAAAATAAAACTATTAATAAAATAGAACAACTAATTTAACATTTATTCATTACACAACTATTACTAACAAATATTAAAAGTTGTTCACTTTTCCATAGCCATAGAACCATCACCAATCTGGTCATCTATCTTTCCCTTAGGATGCTCGAAGAAATCTGCTATATAAAGTTAACAACGCTAACATAATTTTCAGAGATAAAATTAGCTTCAGGATTTTTCTCTTTTTTCTTTAGTGATGTTTGATAAAGCTCAACCAAGTGTTTGGGAGTACGACAATCATGTACATAGTATCCTTTTGCACCACATAAAAAATAAACACATGCTTTACCACCTAAACATTTCTCATTCTTTCCTTGTTTCTTTTGACAGAGTCATTTATTTGACGAGTGACTAGTACCAGAAACATGATTTCTTTCTTGATCATAGTCACGTCCACGACCACGTCCACGTCCATGATCAGATCCGCAACCCTTTTCATGCCTAGCATGGTGGGCGTACACCTTATTCACTTCAAGAAATGGTGTAGACCCAGTAGGTCGAAGCTCGTAATTTTTCATTAACAATTCATTATTTTGTTTAGCCACAAGAAGGTGAGAACTTAGTTTAGAATATTTTTTGAAATCCTTCTCTCGATATTGCTTCTGCAAGAGCACATTTGAGGCATGAAAGATAGAGAGTGTTTTTTTCATCATATCAACATCATTAATAGTCTCTCCACATAATTTCAACCGAGAAAAAATTCTGAACATGGCAGGATTATACTCATGAACAGACTTATAGTCTTGAAATCTCAGATGCATCCAATCACATTATGCTTGTGGATGTATGACCATTTTTAGGTGGTCATACTTTTCTTTTAGGTTATTCCACAAAACAAGTAGATCTTTAACAGTAAGATATTCAATTTTTAAAATTTTATCAGTATAATGACGTAAGAATATCATGGTCCTAGCACGATCTTGATTTGATGCTTTATTTTCATTTTTAATGGTGTATCCAAGACTAACATCCAAATGAAGTTCAGCATCCAATACCCATGAAAGGTAGTTCTTGCCCGAACTTTGAAGGGCAACAAACTCAAGTTTCGTAAGATTAGACATATTAAAAGAAAGAGAAAATAATATCTTAGCCTTCAAATTTTGATATAGTAGAGTCTCGTGCTGATAACGTATTATAAAATAAAATAACAAAATAGAGATACTGAGAAACAGATAGTAAGGGACTTTTATTATATTTTCTATGTGTATACAAAATGGAAACAAAGACATGCCTTTATAGGCAATTTTGTCAACATTCCAACCAATGAGAGTAGTTGATTTATGCATGGAAACTCTTTATTTGAAAATGAAGGCATTGGTTTTTATTTAACACACATACATCGAAACAATATTTTCTTAATTTCTTCTTTTACAATTTTTATACTAATTATTTCTCAACAAATTGGTTTTTATTCAACACACACATCGAAACAATATTTTCTTTTTTACAATTTTTATAGAAAACTTAAGTGCTACATCTCATGCGACAAGATGCTAATGCATTTCAGTGAAACAATGATTGCCAACACTTTTACATCTTCACATTGTTTTAGATAATGCTCATGTAACAACAGCCTTTCCTCCTCTATATCATAATAACTCAAATATCTTTTGCCATATTAAATTGACACACTACCTCTCAACGCGTGAGACTTCAATTGAGATTATCTGCAGCAGAATGGCACGATTAACTGACCAAATTCTGATATATTGCTTCACTGCAGAAGAAATTGTTGCAGAAACAGTGGTTCTTGATTCTGGATAGTAAAGGTTTAGTTGATTTCACAGGCAGAATGCTCCCAGAAATTTGATCATTTTCTCGTAAGAAGAAGAGGGAATCAGTTCAATAGTTCGCGACATCCCTTAGTGTTTCAATAAATGTAGTGTAATCAAGAGAGCGGTTTAGGAAGAAATAAGACAAATATTATTATGAAAAATAACTTGTGCGAAAACCTTACAAGACGGATAATATGAACTAAGTGGAGTAACAAATAACGGATATTCATTGGATGTGACAATAAATCTAATAATCTACCCTCACTTTGTTCTATAGCACAACTAACACACTTCTAGTTAAACTTGTTCTATAGCACAACTAACACACGTCTAGTTAAACCTTTGATACATCATCTCAAGAGGACCTTTGTTTCATTTAAACACATACCAAGGAGACTCCGTTCGAGGCATCACCAACTCCAGCGAGCTACAAAAGCACTTATATCGCCAAAACAGAAGCATATCAAAGAAAGATTTAATGGCAATTTTGAAGACAAAATGGCTTCTCAAGTTCCAGAGATCCCATTGGCCTTTTCATACCATAGATTTTGCTTATGTTCTGTTCTCACGTGGAGGTAGCACTTGTATCTGCTGCCATTTCTTTCTGTTTCTTGAGAAAATGATGCCCAGCCAGTACTCACTCATCTTTGGTTTCTTAGAAGGGGTTCAGATGCAGAACCTGCAAATGAAGCAACTTTCTTTAGACGAAAATGGTTCATAATTTTGAAATTTACGAGCATATATACTTGCAATCATTGAGGATAGAGAACAAGCTACAATGGCATATCTTCTAAAGGAAATAATTAATATTTTGAAATAAACTGTCAAAAGAATGACTCCCTACAACAACATATCCAATGAGATCCCACGAGCGGGCAGTGGGGTCTAGGGAAAAGAATGACTCCCTCTTGGGAAAAATACAAAATGATACTAGTGAAAATTTTTCTGGAGATTGAAACACCTGTGTGGAGGTTGAAGTCATTTCAACTACAAATATTATCTCAAAAAGACAACAAAAGGGATTGACCCTTAGCTGTCAGTACGTACATCCATCTTCTCCCATATGAATAGATGACTCAATATGAATGTATGATAGCATAAAAGCAAGAACGTGCAGAGAGACATTCTTTAGCTGTGGCATGATTCATTTTTGCAAGTTTAAATCTCCTAGAAGGTTCTAAATAACAATCCTCAAAACAAATGGCAGTAAGTCTTAGACTGTAGCATGTCTCTGGGTACTTCTAAGGGAATTCAAATTGCAAATATGTACAGAAACAGAAAGCACTATTTGTAATGTATGAGAAGTAAAATAATATGCAGATAAGATTCATTATCTGAAATAACTTTTTCATGGTTGTTCATATAATAATTACACAATGATGCAGCACCCCGAAAAAAAAAAAATTATGTAATTAAGAGTTTCAGAGCATAAAAAGAAACATGACAAAGCTACTCTAATATATCTGTAATAACTGTACAAGCAAGGAGAGGCACATATCAGTATTCACCATGTCCCAACATATTTTCATGCATTGGCATTCCATTCAACACATTTTATACATCAACTATTCCATCTTTTTTGGGGGGTTGGGTTGGGTTGGGTTGGGTGGGGTGGGGTGGGGTGGATTACGATAAAATTCAAATAAATAAATAACTCTTATAGAAAAGAACAAAAATAACAACAAATGCCGAAGTAAGATCTCCACTCGCGTCACCCAGATTTTGATGCACTCGACCATGCAAGTATATAATGCATTTCAATTAAATATTGGAGATATATCGAGTATACAACAAACACATGCTAGTATTTTCATTTCCTCATGTGCATCCAAGATACAAATGTGGGAGGAGATCAAAAACAGTTGAAGGTGGATTCAGTAGGCATGGTAGTTTTCACATTGAACACGTAGGGAAAAAATTATGTGCGACATATATGGAGATCAGATGAACATAAACAAAGGATAAGTTCTTATCATTTTGATGTAAGATATTTTGCATGGCCCACACAAAAGATAATTAATAATCATATACACCAATATATAGAACTGACTAAACTACTGCTCTGCATCATGACGTTTAAATTTCCATTCATCACTGCAAACGATATCGCATACTACTGATCCAATACACCAGACTTGCACAGGGATCTACAACATGATTACAGCCTAATAAATTTGATGATTAGGTTCCAAACTCTAATAATTTCATCATTTACTCCACGAGTCTATAAGCTAAGACCATGAATACTTGGGAACATGAAATTTTCTTATACAGGATACAACTATAATATCTTGACTAGAACTTTTATCATACAGGAACAGTATAAAAAGGATAAAACATTTTGACTTCTCCTTTACCCTTACCAGAAGTACTATCTATCTGCTTCCCCTTTATCCGGATAAATTATTGTCACCAAGCTTAAACAGGACATGACAGCAATAGTCATTTGTTACTTGTTTCTTGATATAAAAGTGTTACCAAGACATTTAAACAAAACATTTTTTCCCCAAAACCCCAAAAGGATTTTCTTTAAAAAAAAGGGGAGCGAAGTGTCCATGTATCTTTTTCAGTATTCTGTGAACCTGATTAAAAAAGAAAATATTTCTAATTCATTTCATCCTACTGCCCAAATGCTAATGCTTTCACCAAATGATATGCTTATGCTCTTAAACATCAATAAATTATGTATTTGTACTGGACGTAGCAGAGAAGAAGAAATGAAATAAGGAAATGTTACCTTTCAAAGACAGAAAAAGAAAAAAGAAGTAAGGATGATAGACAAAGTTGAACAAATACAAAATGACAAACAGACACACAAATGGAGATATGTGTTACCTTCGCTATTTTGTTGTCCACAGATCGGGTGTTTAGAGAACTTCTCACTAAGTTCAAAAAGAACCAAACGAGATAGAAGAAGACCAGCACAAAGTGCACCAATAACAAGCATTATAAAAACTGCATCCCATCCTTTTGTTGAAAGAAAGCCCGTCAAAAGAGGACCTAAAGCAGCACCCATAGATCCAGTACCATCAATAATGGCAGTAACTGTAGCAAGTGCTCGTGAATCCCCTTTCAAAGAGCTGTGAGTACCCAAATCTGCTGAAACTGCAGTTGTTATAAGCGCATAAGGCCCATTAACAAACAAGCCAGCTAACATCATGAGCAGAATGTTGATCAACTTTGATGCACCTCCATATTTGCAATACAGAAGCATAGAAGGTATAGCTGCATACATGAAGCTGGCTGCGGTAGTAGCACGAGCATCAAGCTTGTCCGATAGATGTCCAGCTAGAATTCCACCAACTATACCTCCAACATCAAACAGAGCAGAGAGATTCCCAGCAGATTTTACTGAAACATACTCCCCCCCTATAGCTGCAAAGTGATCAACAAGAACCAAGATGAGGAACATGACCATGCGTCACTTGGAAATTTACAAATAGGAAAAAAGGGAATTCTGACAATGTATCTTCAAAGTACAATGAACGTTGATACTAGTTATCATACAAAAAAAAAAGATTATTATTATTTTAAAGTTCATCAGTTAAGTTTAATATATTCATTACTTTTAAAAGATAAGGGGAACAATTGTGACAAATGGAGAACTATTACTTTGTAGGTAGAACCCGAGAAACATTTGACATCAAAGCAAGAATATAACCAACAAACATGTCTAACAAGATTCTATTAAGGAGTGAAAAGTTGAACTAGATACACTACTTTGCTAGTAATACTTCAGGGAAAAGGAAACCTAGCTGAAATTACTTGTTAAGAATGCAGTTCGTTTAGGAACCGCCTTTCAAACTTATTAGACATGCACCTTATCGTACCTTAAACTAATGCACCCTCAAACTATTATCTGCATAATTGGAAGTTCTAACAGACTCAGATGGCTTCTTTTAATTATTCTAAAACATGTAAGTTTATACTTCCTACTTCTCACTTAAGGTGGTCAGTTTAGACAGGGGTGACTCGAGGTGAAGCTAGCAAAATGTTTGCTTTAGGCACCCACAATATTGAAAAAATTTTAATGATAAATTTTATGATTTATTTTTCCTTAAAATAGTATTGAATATTGTTAAAAAGGGGAAACTACAGGAATAGTCTCAAAATAAGGTGACTTTCAAATTTTGACCCTAAATAAAAAAACTTCATAAAAATAGTCTTTAGCTAGTAAGTAATGTATTTTCAACAAAATTGCCGCTGACCAATGGAGTAAATTACATAAATGATCCTTATAATGGATAACAACTTCATACTTATTCATCTTTCAACTTTTATTTTTTCTCTTTTTAATTATACTTTGATTTTTATTTTTTATTTTCTCTTTTTATTTTTGATTTTTCTCGACCCTTATTTTTTTTCTTTTTTCCTCTCAACTTTTTATTTTTATTTTTTATTTTACTTTGATTTTTTATTTTTTATTTCCTTTTTTATTTTTATTCTTTTTAGTTTTTCTCAAACCTTACTTTTTTTTCCTTTACTCCTCTTAACGTCTACTTTTATTTAAAAAACTTTTTTTATTTTTCTTTAATTTTTTTCCTTTTTTCTTTTTAAATTTTTCTCGGCCTTTATTTTTATTTTATCTTTTTTTAATTTTATCAACCTTTATTTTTTTCTCCGTTCTCTCTCAACTTCTACATTTTCTTATATTTTTATTTTTTAAATATTTTTCTTCATTTTCTTCTTTTTCCGCAATTTTTATTATTTTTGTTCTTTTTTCGATTTCTTCCAATCAAGTTACATCTCATGAGCAAGATTGACACTATTACATTATAAAGGCAAAACTCATGACTTGCAAACAACAAGCTACGTTTCATGGGCAAGAGTTGACACTACCACATTGTAGAGGCAAGACTTATGACTTTCAAACAACAAGTTATGTTTCATGGGCAAGAGTTGACACTACCACATTGTGTTTCGATTTATGAGATGTTCTATAACTCTTACCTTAAAGGCAAGACTTAGCTCAAGGACTTTCAAACAACAAATTATGTCCCACGGACAAGAGTTGACTCTACCACGTTATGTCTTCATTTATGAGATGTTCTACAACTATTGCCTTAGAGGCAAGACTTAACTCAAGACTATCAAGCTACAAATTATGTCCCACGGGCAAGAGTTGACACTAACACGTTATGTCTTCATTTATGAGATGTTCTACAACTCCTGCCTTAGAGGCAAGACTTAACTCAAGGACTTTCAAATAATAAATTATGTCCCACGGGCAAGAGTTGACACTACCACGTTATATCTTTATTTATGAGATATTCTACAACTCTCGCCTTAGAGGCACGACTTATCCCAAGAATTTTCAAACAAGCTACGTATATTGGGCAAGAGTCAACACTAACACATTGTATTTTTTACTTATGAAATGTTCTATAACTCTTGTCTTAGAAGTAAGCCTCAACCTAAGGACCATCAAACAACAAGTTATGTCCCACGGACAAGGGTCGATACCGCCACATTGTTTATTGATTTATGAGATATTCTATAACTCTTTCCTTAGAGGCAAGATTTAGACCAAGGACTTTCAAGTAACAAGTTGTGCCCCATAGGTAAGAGTTGACATTACCACATTGTGTTTTGATTTATGAGATATTCTATAACTCTTGCCCTAGAGGCAAGACTTAACTCAAGGACTTTCAAATAACAAGTTATGCCCTATGGGTAAAAATGACACTATCACATTATGTTTTGATTTATGAGATGTTCTATAACTCTTGCTTTAAAGACAAGACTTAGCCCAAGGAGTTTTAAACAACAAGTTACGCTCCACGGACAAGATTTGACACTACTACATTGTGTCTTGATTTATGAGATGTTTTATAAATCAAGGACTTCTAAACAACAATTTATGCCCTATGGGTAAGAGTTGACACTATCACATTATGCCTTTTATTTGTGAAATGTTCTATAACTCTTGCCTTAGAGGCTCGAATTAGTCCAAGGACTTTCAAACAACAAGTTACACCCCATGGGCAAGAGTTAACACTACCACATCGTGTCTTAATTTATGAGATATTCTATAACTCGTCTTAGAGGCAAGACTTAGCCGACAAGTTACACCCCATGAGCAAGAGTTGACACTATCCAAAAGCACTTATCTTCTCCCAAAAGCTTGGCCAAACACACCACTTTTTTAAAATTAAGTTTTTTTTTTCTTGAAAAAAGTAAGCACTTTTGGTCTCCCAAAAGCTTGGCCAAACGGGCTATTTGGCTCTATCGGCTACTTTGGGAATTTATGTGTCATATGATGAGTTTATTTATCAGCAAACAGCCCCTTGCAAAAATGTAAGATGAGGCTACGTACAATAGATCCTTGTGGTTGAGCTCTTCCGCGGACTCTGCGCATAGCGAGAGCTCAGTGCCCCGGGCTGCCCCTTTTAGCTGAGAGGCAGCAGTATGCTTGACAATATATAGTTCAACGAGACTAGCCTAAAATAGCGTACATGCTATTTTAGGGTAGAGGGCTAGTAGGTAGGAGTACGTTCGTAATAGAAAGTAAGAGTGCTTGGTTTGTATTGGTGCTTCTAGTGTCTTGTAGCCTCTTATTCATGGTGTTTTGGTGATGTCTATGATTTCGTATAGCAAGTTTATAATATTACTTTGTGGGTGTCTTGTTTTCTTTATTATCTAGCAGTTTGCCACCCCTTATTTGATGTTTGCTTTTATGTTTTGTTATATTTGTTATCTGTCTTGAGCCGGGAGTCTATCGGAAACAGCCTCTCTACTTCATCTGAGGTAGCGGTATGGACTGCGTACACTCTACTCTCCCCAGACCCCACTTTGTGGGAATACACTGGGTTTTTTGTTGTTGTAAATTTGCTTTGATGTCAAAAAAAAAATCCCTTCGCAAATTATTCAATTTTTTTAATTTAGTAGCAAAATATTAATAGAAGTTGAGAAAAAGGAAAAAAGAGATCAAACAAAATAGAGAAATAAAAAAAAAGAGATTCAGAAAAAAAACGCGAGAAAAAAATAAAGATTAAGAAAAAAACAATGAATTAAAAAATTGAGAAAAACAAAAATGAGAGGAAAAAAATAAAAATAAAGTTTGAGAAAAATAAGGAAAAAAAAGAGAAATGATAAAAACCACAAATAAAAGAAAAATAAAGGTTGAGACAAATGAATTAAAAAAAGAAAAAAAAAGAAATAGATAATGTTGAGAAAAACAACAACAACAACAACAAACCCAGTGTATTCCCACTTTGTGGGGTCTGGGGGGGGTAAGATGTACGCAGTCCATACCTCTACCTCTGATGAAGTAGAAAGGCTGTTTCCGAAAGACCCCCGGCTCAAGTTACGAGATATCAAACAAACACATAGTACAGCACAGAAGCAGATGACATAACATAGATACTGCAGCCATAAGGAATATAAAACAGAGTAAAGCAGGAATGCAGGAATATAAAGCAGAGGAAAGCACACAGATTCGTAACAAACATAGAACACGGAACACGGAACAGAACATTGAATACGGAATCATACCAGGAATACACCCCCACCAATTACCTCCCTACATTAGCGACCCGAACAGGCCCTAATCCTCTGCCGTAATTCGCGTCTTCCAGACCTTCCTATCTAGGGTCATGTCCTCGGTAAGCTGTAACTGTTCCATGTCCCGCCTAATCACCTCACCCCAGTACTTCTTCGGTCTACCCCTACCCCGTCTAAAACCATCCAACGCTAGCCTCTCACACCTACGGACCGGGGCATCCATGCCCCTCCTCTTCACGTGTCCGAACCATCTCAATCGTGCTTCCCGCATCTTACACTCCACTGAAGTCACCCCAACCTTCTCCCGGATAGTCTCATTCCGAGCTCTATCCCTTCGGGTCAGTCCACACATCCAGCGCAACATCCGCATTTCTGCCACCTTCATTCTTTGGGTGTGGGAGTTCTTAACTGGCCAACACTCCGCTCCATACAGCAAGGCCGGACGGACTACCACCCTATAGAATTTACCTTTAAGCTTGGGCGGCACCTTCTTATCACACAGCACCCCCGATGCAAGTTTCCACTTCATCCATCCCGCCCCGATACGGTGCGAGACATCCTCGTCAATCTCACCGTTACTCTGGATCACGGACCCGAGGTACTTGAACTTATCCCTTTTCTTTACCTCCTGCGCTTCTAGCCTCACCACTACCTCATTCTCTCGCCTTACGTCATTAAACTTACATTCCACATACTCTGTCTTGGTTCTGCTCACCCTGAACCCTTTAGACTCCAGAGTTTGCCTCCACAGCTCTAATTTGTCGTTCACACCCCCTCGCGTCTCATCTATCAGGACTACATCGTCTGCAAAAAGCATACACCACGGCACCTCCCCTTGGATACGCCGCGTTAACACATCCATTACTAGCGCAAACAAAAAGGGACTAAGAGTAGATCCCTGATGCAATCCTGTCAGGACAGTGAAATGCTCTGAGTCTCCTCCCGCCGTCCTCACCTGGGTTTCCGCTCCCTCATACATATCCTTAATTACTCTGCTATATGCCTGCGGTACTCCACTCACCTCCAAGCATCTCCAAAGCACCTCCCTGGGGACTTTGTCGTACGCCTTTTCTAGGTCGATGAACACCATGTGCAAATCCTTCTTCCTTTCCCTATATTGCTCCACCAACCGCCGTACCAGGTGAATTGCCTCCGTCGTCGAGCGGCCGGGCATAAATCCGAACTGGTTTTCCGAGATAGACACTATCCGTCTCAGCCTCACCTCGACCACTCTCTCCCAGATCTTCATAGAGTGACTCAGTAACTTAATCCCCCTATAGTTATTGCAACACTGAATGTCCCCCTTATTCTTATAGAGGGGGATCATGGTACTCCACCTCCACGCCTCGGGCATCTTTGCTGTCCTGAAAATTTCATTGAACAATGCAGTCAACCACCTTACACCAGCCTCTCCAACGAACTTCCAAAACTCCACCGGTATCTCATCCGGCCCCGTCGCCCTACCCCTTCGCATCCTGCGGACTGCCTGTCTAACCTCGTCTACCTTAAAACGTCTACAATAGCTAAAATCCCGACACTCCCCTGAGTGCTCCAGTTCCCCTAACACAATAGCTCTGTCCCCCTCGTCATTCAAGAGCCTATGAAAGTACGACTGCCATCTCTTCTTTATGTGGCCGTCCTCCACCAACACTCTACCGTCCTCCCCCTTAATGCACCGCACCTGATCGAGGTCACGACCCTTCCTCTCCCTAGCCTTAGCGAGTCGGAACAACTTTTTCTCCCCTCCTTTCCCCTGTAACCCTGCATACAAGCTCTCAAAAGCAGCCGTCTTAGCTGCCGTGACCGCTGACTTCGCCTCCTTCCTTGCTAGCTTGTACTCTTTCCTGTTTACCCGCTTCTCTTCTTCGTCCTTACTTTCCACCAACTTAGCATACGACTCTTTCTTGGTCTCCACTTTCTTCCCCACCTCTTCATTCCACCACCAATCCCCCCGATGATGTCCGGCCCGGCCCCTAGAAACACCCAACACCTCCCTTGCATTTTCCCTGATGCACGCTGCCGCCCTGTCCCACATATTATCCACGTCCCCCCTACACTCCCACACCCCCATTCCCGCCAACCTCTCCCCTATCTCCCACGCATTCACTGGCGTCAAACCGCCCCACTTAATTCTCGGTCTACACTCCTTACTCCTCCTCTTTTTATTCTTCTTCATACCCAGATCCATAACCAAGAGCCTATGTTGGGTCGAAAGGTTCTCACTCGGGATGACTTTACAATCTTTACACAGCGCCCTATCCCCTTTCCTAAGCAACAAGAAGTCAATCTGGGTCCTGGCTACCGCGCTCCGAAAAGTGATCAGGTGGTCGTCCTTCTTCGGGAAGCCCGAGTTCACCACCACCAGCCCAAACGCCCTCGCAAACTCCAATAGGGTCGCCCCCTCTTCATTTCTCTCCCCAAAACCAAAACCTCCATGCACATCCCCAAAGCCTCCCGGTAGCGCCCCGATGTGCCCGTTGAAATCCCCTGCTACCACAATCTTCTCCGGACTGGGCACGCCTCTCACCACGTCCTCCAAGGCCTCCCAGAACCGCATCTTCTCCTCCCCCTCCGATCCCACATGCGGCGCATAGGCACTACACACGTTCAGGGTAAACCCCCGAATGACCAACTTGATAGTCATCAACCTATCGTTGATCCTCTTCACCTCCACTACCTGACCTCTAAGCTCTTCATCTACCAAGATGCCAACTCCATTCCTACGCCTGTCGCTCCCAGAGTACCACAGCTTGTAACCGTCCACATCCCTAGCCTTAGACCCTACCCACTTGGTCTCTTGGACACACGCAAGGTTGATCCTTCTCTTCCTAAGAATCTTCACCAGCTCTATGGACTTCCCCTGAAGGGTCCCTATATTCCAAGACCCAACCCTCAGCCTACCGTCGCTATCCACGCGCCCCCCACTACCCCCCCCTCGGCCAAACCTTGGCCTCCCACCCACTCCCGCCCTCCCCCCATCTCCCGCCCCCGCCACAGCCCCACGCCCCAACCCCCTCGGACATGACCCTAACCACCCATTACCGCCCACAGCCACAACTACACGCAAAAAATAGGGAAGTAAAAGGATATAGCCGGTGGCAATATCCAAGCAGCAGCCAGGAGATACAAGGCACACACACGTTGACGGGACTACTCCCGAAGCAAAACTAAGCAGCGACCGCCGCAACAGCAACAACAGTCAACAGACAATGTTCACAATATGAAATATGAGATAACGAACTAAAATGCGATATGAAATATGAGATAACGAACTAAAATGCAATATGAAATAACGAAATAATGAAATAATGAAATAACAAAGGTTAGAAGTCACCGGATTTCGCTTGGGGCTGCGGCTGAGGACGACGGCGTGGCGGGTGCAGGCGGGGTCTCGGCCTGTTGGAGCCCAATTTGGCGGCTGGAGACCGGGCGGCAGCTGATTGAATGCCGGGTTGGGGGGACTGGACAGCTG
>NC_061116.1:180254118-180321824 GCF_002878395.1 Capsicum annuum
GGGGGGGGGGGGGGGGGGGGGGGGGGGGGGGGGGGGGGGGGGGGTGTCGGGTCGGCGCCGGAGAGCGACGACCGGCGGTCCAGTCGGGTCGGCGCCGGGGAGCGACGACCGGAGGTCGGAGCCGGCGGTCGGATCTGGTCGGCTCCGACGTTCAGCGACGGCGCCGGGGACCGGGCCGGTACGCTTGGGATGGAGAGGGGGGTAGAGAGAGAGAGAGAGGGAGAAGGAGAACCGGCGACCGGAGGCCGTAGCCGGCGATCTGATCAGCGCCGGCGACCGTCGGTCGGAGCCGGCGGCCGGATCGGGTCGGCGACGGCGCCGGGAACCGGGGCCGGTAAGCTGGGGGTGGGGAGAGGGTCGGGCGAGAGAGAGAGGGGGAGAGAGGGGGAGAGAGCCGTTGGAGAGAGCAGTCCTAGTCAAACCAATCAATGTTGAGAAAAAAGAAAAAAAATAAAGGTTGAGACAAATGAATTAAAACATGAAAATAAAATTAAAGGAAAAAATAAAAAAAGTAAAAATACTACAACAACAACAACAACACACCAGTGTATTCCTACCTAGTGGGGTCTGGAGAGGGTTGAGTGTACGCAATCCATATTACTACCTCAGGTGAAGTAGAGAGGTTGTTTCCGATAAACCCCCGGCTTAGAACCAATAACAATATAATAAACACAAAACATAAATATATATAAACTTGTATAGTATGTAAAATTAACTAACAACGCTAGCCACAAAATAATACTAGAGCCACAGGATAATACTAAAACTATAAATCCGAAACCATAGAAAGTACTCAACACCACGAACAAGAAACTTCAGACAGAGATAAAGAACACCCCCTACTGTTACCGACGCACTCCCACCCCCTAACCCTCTATCCTAATCCACATCCTCCACACCTTCCTATCAAGGATCATGTCCTTCATAAGTTGTAACTGCTTCGTATCATGCCTAATCACCTCCCTTCAATATTTCTTTGACCTACCTCTACCCCGCTTAAAATCATCCATAACAGTGTCTCACAACTCCGCACTGGAACATCAGAACCCCTCCTCATCACGTGCCCGAACCAATGAAACCTCACTTCTCACATCTTGTCCTTCACCAAAGCCACTCCCACCTTTTCCCGAATAACCTCATTCCGTACCCTATCTTTCCTAGTATGACCACACATCCATCGCAACATCCTCATCTCTGCCACCTTTAACTTTGGATGTGGAATTTCTTAACTGGCCAACACTTCGCTCCATACAATATAGTTGGTCGGACTGCCACTCTGTAGAACTTACCTTTAAGCTTCGGGGGCACCTTCTTATCACATAAAACTGCCAAAGCGAGCCTCCATTTCAACCACCCTGCCCCAATACGATGCGTTACATCCTCGTCAATCTCACCATTGCCCTGAATCATAAAACCCAGATATTTGAAACTCTCCCTCTTCTGAATGGCCTGAGAGTCCAGCTTCACAACCACGTCAGCCTCCTGTGACACACCACTAAACTTACACTCCAAGTATTCCATCTTGGTCTTGCTCAACCGAAATCCTTTAGACTCAAGGGTCTGTGTCCAAATCTCCAACTTATCATTAACTCCTCCCCGAGTCTCGTCAATCAATACCACATCATCAGCAAATAACATACACCAAGGCACCCCCTTGAATATGTCGTGTCAAAACATCCATCACCAAGGCAAATAAAAAAGAGCTAAAAGTCAATCCCTAGTGCAACCCTATCAAAATCGAAAAGTGCTCTGAATCTCCACCTACCATCCTCACATGAGTCTTCGCGCCATCACACATATCCTGAATCGACCTAATGTACGCCACGGACACCCCTCTAGCCACCAAGTACCTCCACAGAATCTCTCTAGACACTCTGTCATATGTCTTCTCAAGATCAATTAACACCATATGCAAGTCTTTCTTCCTCTCCCAAAATTACTCCACTAATCTCCTCACAAGGTGAATGGCCTCAATAGACGAGCAACCTGGCATGAAACCGAACTGATTCTCAGAGATAGTCGCAATCCTTCTCGGTCTCAACTCAACCACCCGTTCCCAAACCTTCATAGTATGACTCAACAACTTAATACCTCTATAGTTGTTGCAACTCTGAATGTCTCCCTTATTCTTCAGGCATCTTCGCTGCCTTAAAAATGATGTTAAATAACTTTGTCAACCACTTCAAACATGCCTCGCCAGTGCTCTTCCAAAAATCCACTGGAATCTCATCTGGCCCGGTTGCCCTACCCCGACACATCCTGTGAATAGCCCTCTTGACCTCCTCAACCTCGATACGCCTACAATAACCATAATCGCAACACTCCTCAGACTTCTCCAAATCCCCCAACACGAAACCTTTGTCCTCCTCGTCGTTCAAGAGTTTATAAAAATAGGACTAGAACCTCTTTCTAATGAGGACATCCTCAAACAACACTGTACCATCCTCTCCCTTGATGCATTTCACTTGGTCAAGATCATGAGCCCTCCGCTCCCTGGCCTTGGCAAGCCTATACAACTTCTTATTCCCACCTTTCTCCTCTAAAACTGCATACAAGCTCTCAAAAGTTGTTGTCTTAGCCACCGTAACCGCTAGCTTAGCCTCTCGTCTTGCTACCTTATACTCCTCCTTATTCGTCTGCCTCAAATCACTATCCTTGCTCTCAACCAACTTGGCATAGACCACCTTCTTAGACTCCACCTTCCTTTTAACCTCTTCATTCCACCACCAGTTCCCTCGATGCTTACCAAGTAAACCTCTCGAGCGACCCAACACCTCTCTAGCAGTCTCCCTAATGCAACTGACAGTCATCTCCCACATACTATCCACGTCCCCTCTACTCTCCCAAGCCCCCTACTCTTCAACTTCTCCCCCAACTCCAAAGCACTAGCCAACATCAAGCTACCTCACTTAATCCTAGACCGAGCCTTCACACTCCTCTTCTTTCTGCCCTTGTTGATTACCAAGTCCTTTACTAAAAAGTGAAAATAATAAAAATAAAAATAGAACTTGAGAGACAAATGGGTATGAAAATTTTAAAAATATTTGAGGTGTAGAGGGGTAAAATTGTACTTGTACGATACTTAAAAAGGAAGGAAGACTAGTCTTTAAAGACTTTTCTTATTGAGGTCAAAACTCCAAAGTCATCCACTATTAAGGCTATACCATGTAATTTCCTGGTTCAAATATTATTTAAAAAAGAAAAATAGATTTAATATATTGTAAACGTAGATTTATAGACTTTTTAAATCTTCTTAAAATCAAATTTAGTTGATTTAAAATTCTTAAACTAATGAAAAAAATATTAGTTGCTATTAATTCTGATGATTTTAATAAGGAAAGATTTTACCATAAATACATTTAATTAATTTTCAACTCTTAAATATTAGAAAAAATAGTAAAAAGATGATTTTGTCTAAAACAAAGACTTTTAATAAAGGGTAAAAAGTTCAAACGACATTTCTAAGGCCCTTCACACTTTTAATATATTACAACAACAACACTTTTAATATATTATAGAATAGATATATTAGATTTTTACTAAAAATTTGTTTTAGGCTACTAATTTTATTGAGATGTCATTCAGTTTAGAAGTCATCCTTTTTGGAATTTTAATGTAACAAATACAAAAACACACTCAATAGCTTACTTAGTAAATAGAAGTATAGACTACAGTGCAACTCCGACATCGTATTAACTACATGCTCCTTAACCAAACCAAATGAAAGATTAGAAAAGATGGAACATATATTTACCACTTAGAAAGATTCAAAATAACAAGAAAGTAGAAACACAAATTTGATTACTTCTTTTCTTCTTTCTTTGAATTTCTTTTTTTCATTTTTTCATCACTCTAAAGCTCCTTGATCAAATTTACTTACATTATCGGCAGTGGACACTTACATTATCAGCAGTGGACACTCCTAAGTACCTATATAAACTAAATTACTGCAGACTAACCTCCAATTTGTAGTTTCCTAGAACAACTTTAATAAACTAAAACAAATCACATGCAAGGTATCGAGTATAGCAAACGATTTATAAATTTAAGCAACAATACCTGTTTGACTAAGGTAAAACGGCAACCAATACAAAAATGTGTATGCTACCAACTTTGAGAAGAAAAGGCACAGTGCAAATGGAATTACTCCTGGTATTAGAAAAGCATCAAAAAGACCAACACTTGTCCTGGTCGAACCAACCCGAGGGACATTAAACTGTCCATTTTCAGCCACATTTTCTTTCACCGTCTGAGCTTCTTCATCGTTAGCCAGAGACGAATCCTCAACAACCGGTCGATTAGGACAAGGAAACCCAACATCTTCTGGATAAGCAGGCAATAACAAGTACACCATTATCCCCGCGAGAAATATAAACCCTCCAGGAACAATAAAAGACCAACCCCATCCATGTTCCAAAACAGCAGCAGCCATAAGTGATCCACTAATATTCCCAACAGAAGTATGAGCATTCCAAATACCCATAATCAACCCTCTTTTCCTTTTACCGAACCAATTTCCGATAACAGCAACAACAGAAGGCCAACCAGTAGCCTGAAACAACCCCGCAGCCATTTGCATAACCAAATAAAACCAAAATTCATGTATATTCCAAAAATAACCCATACCAAATAACCCCACAAAAATTCCACTTCCAATCATCCCCGTCGTTAAAAACAACCTAAGGTCCAATCTATCTCCTAAATGCCCCGCCACATACATTCCCATCGAATAACATGCAAGAAATGCAACATCAATTTCCCCCAATTTCGACGTTCCATCTTCCCCATTAAACGGTTCCCAACCTTTCTTGTTCGATTTACCCAAATCAAAACGACCCAAAATCTCCCTCTTTACGAAAAATGGACCCATAGGCCATGGATTCGTAACCGTTTCATTGAGAAACGGGTGTGGATGTAAAACACTCTTAACAATACTACTAGGTTTTCTAGAAGCATGATAAGATGTATATGCTATAAATGTAATCAATAAAACAACGTATTTATACGTCTTTAAACTCCAATCTTTCCTTCTAATCTTTCTAATTAACAAAATCCCAGGTGGGTTTTCTTTCATTAACTCATTATTCCTTTCCATGCTCTCCCCCAAAAGAAAAAGAACTAGAATCAGAAATCAATGCAAATTTCTCGATAATTTTTCTGGACAGATCAAAAATTTTGCAGAAAAAAAGATCTCGGAACCGGGTTCAGATTGGGGATAACAAATTTGGGAATTCACCCATATTTCGTCCAATTTTGTGTGTGCGTTTGACAGAGAGAGGGATATTGGACAGAGAAAATGGCGGGTGATGACGTGAAGGAAGGGGAAAAGCAACGTGTCAGCATTGGGAGGGTTTGAAATTCTGGTCAGGCGCCACGCCAAACCGTTAAGAGGAACCTGAAAATAAGGCCCCGTGAGGAAAGAGAATAATGGCGGCGATTGAGGGCTATATACGTGCTTTAAAATTCCACCAAATTGAATTATTGATACATCGTTTTTGTTAAGTGGTTTGTATAATGCGGGTCGCACTTGATTGAGGTGTCGTCTAGCGAAGTTTTTAATGGGACAGTAGTTATAAATACGTGATTAAAATATGTGTACTTTTCTTTTATTAAGATTTTTTTATTGCTTTTTTTTGTTGTTTGATTTAGTAAGATTTTAACGACACATATTATCTATTAAGTTATGAACATTTAAGAAAATGTGTTATGAAGTAAGTGTTGCGTTCAAACGCATATACAAGTACACACAATTAAATAAGTAATAAAGTGGCTCTTGCGAGCTGAATATCGAACCCATAAAAATTTATCAATTAATTATTTTACTAAATTGGGTTAGTTTCAATTATTTACTCAATCAATAAATTTCAAAGATAAATTTATGAATTTACTAAAATAAAATTTTAAAAAATAACTAACGAACAATTAACCAAGATGAAGAACAAATTTTGTCCAATCAATGAATAAATCAATCTACGATTATGAATTCGTTAACAATTATGTCGAGCAACAATTTCATCAACTTATTTGATTTTCTAGTTGTTGATTTATGAGGTTGATTATATGATCATGGTCTTTCGAATCTCTAACCGTCTATTTTGATTGATCTCATAACTACATAGTTGAACAAAAATGTGATTATCCAATCAGAATGCATATATAAATCTTTTCATTCTATAATCAAGTAAGGCGATATAGGTGTATTACTATCTTATCCACAAATTAATTCTTTATTTTACTAAAGAAGAGATCTTACTTTCTATATTCTTTGTTCTATCTAATTAATTCTTCTTTCGAGCTCATAACAAATTTATATGTCTTTAAACTCTAGTCCTTCCTCTAATCCTTCTAACAGCAAAATTTCAAGTGTATTTCCTATCATTAAATTTTTATTCCCCGCCAATCTCTCTCTCACACACACACAAAAAAAAAAAACTCAAAAAATCAATGCAAAATTTAATGATTTTTTTTAAAATTTGTTACAAAATGATGGAGTAAAGAAATTGAGGAACAAATAATAGAGTGTTTTTGTTAATTTTTATGTATATATAAAATAGAGACAAAGGTATGCCTTTATAGACAACCTTTTCAACCATTCCAATCAATGAAAATAGTTGATTTATTGAAGTCGACATTTAAAAAGCTAGGCAATATTAATAATAGAGAAAACATTTGCGCTCCACCGATTTATTTCTTAACACTTTTTCCTTGAATGTCTACATAATCAATCAAATATAAATATATATATAAATCATGATATTGGTGACGTGGCGCTCTCTAAAGTCAGGAATATTATTTATCTTTTTTGTCATTTTTTTGATATTTTTTCTCCCTTAAAAGATGAAAAATATACTTTAAAAAATCTACAAAATATTATAGCTAGCCACATTTAATTCCTTTCCAAATTAATGCTATTAATCTCCATTTTAAAAGAATTTCAGTTACAATACATACTCCTTTTTATCTTCTAGCCATAAAAAAAATTATAATTAAATAGCATAGAGTTAATTCTCATAATTAATTCTCACTCAATGTGATGAATGTATAATCTCTCCTAACTAAAAATTGTTGTTTGTCACTTCTATGGATGGCATAGGTACTCTATTTTGCTGCCACCAATTTTATTATCTTATTAATTTTCTTGCTATTAGATTCTATTATTTATTTATAACTTTTTCTTATCATTTTGATTTTATTGATTGTAGTTGAAATATTATGTTATTGAATTGTGTTTGAATTTTTTTTGCACATAGTCTGAGATGCAAATAGTTAGATAAGCCCAATGCTGCATTTTGATATTGATCAATAGAGACGTAATCCAGTGTCACTTTTTTGTAATTGCAGGAACAAGAACAACAAAAGGACCTGTCAAAGAATGACTTACAGGTGTGATATTGAAACTTTCTTGTTTTCCACTTGCAATTATTGGCATTCCTCTATCGATAATCTCTAACTAGATTTTCGTATTTTTGGCACTAGGGTGAAGAGTTTATGGATATCGATTCTCAATTGAACAAACATAGCAAGCCTAGAAATGGTAACAGACGCCAACGTGCAACAAGAACTCAATTAAATGTTGTATCAGTTATATTTGAATAACGGAGATATCATTAAGTTTTATTTTACTTGATATTTCTTGAGATCATGATAAAATAATAATAAATATATCATTATCTTTCTCAAAAGATTTAATTGATAAAAAAATATACGAGTTTACAAGTTATTTTTCTTTCGTCTAAAAAAGTTTTACATCTACACATTCGATTTCACATGAAAAGAAACTAATATTAAATAGTCGTATTTTTATCATTTAGTTTTACTAGTATTCTTTATAATTAAACCATATACAAAAAAGTCAAGTACAAGAAAGATGTCTTCAATTAATTCTACTTTTCTATTTTATTTCTTGATCTTTGAATAGTAGATCGTCTAATTAATTGATTAAGTAAGGCAAGATCTCCTTTCACTCTCTTACTATATTCTCTTTTTTTCTTAATTCTTTTCTCATCCTTTTTGCATTATTTAATTAATTAAAATGTGAATATATTATGTTTTTATTTTTTTTTTCTCTTTTTGGGTGTTTCTAATTTTTTATTTCTAATATTTTTTTTAACTTTTAGTGATAATGTATTATATAGAATCAAATGAATCAATTTGAAGTCTTCATGCTATAGCAAGTGATTAAAATTTCACAAACAACGATTTCAAGTATTTTTGGGAGGGGGGGGGGGAGGGTATTTCCTTTGTAATATATTATTACTAAGTATTATATTTTTTTTATTTGTAGTGAAGTTATGTTGAGTTCCACTGAAATAATTAACATGTTTTTGAAAATATCATTTAGTTTATATGTATAAGTGGATTATATTTATAAGAATGAAAAAGATTTCGCATAAAGAAAGATTCAAAACAAAAATCTGATGTTGTACGATGACAAACAAAAATATAACAAAAGTTACTTATATATTTATGCAATGATGAAGTCGAATATTCACAACAACTTTACACATACATACACACACACACACACACACACACACACACATATATATATATATATATATATATATATATCCTAGAAGGTAATTATCCTTTTTCTCCTTTTTGGCTCTTTTTCTATTTATAAAATAAAAACTTTAGTTATGTCTTAATTATTGTGTGCTTAATAATAGACAATTGAAAAGACTCCCTTCCTTGAGAATTTACGGTATTTTCGTTACATTATAATGATCATTTATGTGGATTTTAGGTTACTAAATTTTTGGGAGAAATTAAACTTAATTCTGTGCTCTTTTAAATTACATAAAAGTTTTCATATTATCTTTTCTGATGAACAAATTATAATTAGAAGTAATTTCAGATTTGTAGTTTTTTTCCTTCAAAAATAATTGACGTTAGAGAAAAATAATGATGTTTTGTAAGATTCGATAAGATGAATTACATGAGATGATGATAAGAATAATGATGGTGGTGTCAAAGAATTAAAAAGAAATTTTGAGAAATAAGGTCCAAGAGGGTCTTTAGTATGATTTAAGTTACGTTCTTACTATTAAAAAAATATACTCAATGAAGAGCGGATAAAACAATAAAGATAGAATATCAAAATCTTATCTAACAAAAGATGAAAGTAGAGGAATAAATGTGAGAAGTAAAATAGGTATTAAAAAAAGTTTTTTTGATAAGGTCAACAATTAGTCAAATAAATTCATCAAATTTTATTGTTTTTAGCAAATCAATGATTCACTTTTAATAATTAATAATTATGAAATTATAAATGCCTAAAATAATATATTAGCCAAGTTTATTTTATTTGTTTTTGCTTTATCTGCTCATATAAATATTTATAAGAGTATGCTGTTAAAAATAGTGAAAATTGATCTATTAATATTATCAAACTATTTAAATTTTAAAATTGATTAAATTTATAGAAATAATTTTTATATACATTTGTAGTAGATTTAGTGTATATTTTCTATTTTCATAAATCTTTTTAAATTCAAGACCTTCATGTACATTTATTATCTTTTTTCTCTTTTTTGGGGGGGAATTTTTGCCTATTTTAATTCATTTCATTGTATAAAAAATCATAAAGTATTTTATACGTATTTACTTTATCTATTAAATTTTGAGTATTTACTTGTCTTAAACTTCCGTTACTTATAAAAATTCAAAAATCGCTCTTTCAACTCTCTTAATTATGTTTAATGTGCTATCTTAATGAAGTATTATTAAATATAGTGGAAATTCACCGTATAAGCGTTAATAGTATTACATTTAATGATGCCAATATGTTAGTCTTTTTTGTTTCTATTCTTTCATTCCATACAAATATTTAGTTCTAAATTGCTTTAGTAGAGGAAGGAAATCTAGGAATTATAATGAAGAATGAGGGGTCACCATACATAGGTCTATAAATATAATATTTGTTATGTATATTCTTGGATATCATTTTTATTTCTCTGCAACATGACCTTGCCATTGCGATTTGTAAGCTCCATCTTTATTTTTCTTCCAATTTCATTACTTTATGTTTCAACTTTTAGTAATTGTAGCTACAATCCATTACTACTTGATTTTTGATTGAGTTGTTCATTCATCGATCAATTGATTTAATAAAATATAACTTTTTTCTTCACGTTGTTTTTCTATAACATTTTACTGAGTTTTTGATTCATTTGACTTTAAATTCCTTTTATTCCTACAATTTTTCATGCTGGAGGATTAAGATTCTGCTGAGTATCAAATTTAGTATTTGGCATCTTTTTTTTTTTTAACCATTCTTTCATATCATAATGTTAATTTTAAAGGTGTTATTGCAAATTACAATACCAACAACAATAATTTCTTTTTGTCAGTATTATATGATATGTGTGATGCAAATTTGTAGATATTTAGGATTAAAGATAGAGTATGACATTATATTCAATTTATTCTCACAAAGAGGGGTTTGGATAGGATAGAATGTACACATACATTATTCCCGACTCAAGACTAAAACATATTTAAATATTTTTTAGTTCTTAAAAAATTTACTTCTCATTACTTTTAATGTTCAAGTATTATTAAAGATATTTCATAAATTTAATAAATATTTTATGATAGCGCGAAGCGCGGTCAAGTTACCTAATATATATATAAAGGAGAATCTTCAATCCGGTGACATGGCGCTCTAATATTTGAGTATTGTTATTTATATTTTTTTCTCAAATTTTTGAATTTTTTTTAATTTTTTCTTCATTTTTTTTGTAAGAAAAACAACTAAGCAGTAACCTCTTCCTCTTAATTATCTCTTCTCCATAATTAGCACAACCAACCGTGAAAAAAATTGTTACACATATTCTTGCAACTCATTAATTATAGCATAATGTAACCTTTCATTTATATAAACATTAAAAGGATGATAATATTTATATTTTTCTCATTTGCTTGAACAATAAAATTACTACCCCTCTGTCCATTTCACTCATTCTTTATCTTTATTATAAAAGTATTTAAAAGCTGCAATATTTATTTTAACACTTAATGTAAGAGATGGAACGTATTGTAACGATTGAGAAGTTGAATGGAGTCTTGTGTAATTATAGAATATGAAAGATCTATTTTATATTTAAATCTTGAAAACTATTATATAAACATACCTATTCAACATATGCTTTAACAGGTATGCATTTTTTCTTATGAGTTGTATCATTTTATCTTCTCAATTTTCTTCTACATGTTGCTTATTGTTAAAAATAATGTTTTATAGTTTAAAGACATCACCATATTTCTGCATTGTTTGGATTACATAAGGTATTCATGTTCTATACAAAATTGATATTTCACCTTAACTTGTGTATTCATTGGTTTTTTATGTACCAAAAAGTGTATTCATTACTTTTTGTTAGGAAAAACAAGTATTTATTTTCAGTGAGTCTCTTCTCCATTCAATTTTGTATCTTGAAAGAAGAATTAGTTTGAGTTTTTTGTTGGTGATGGAATGTTGTATGTGTCTTTGAAATTAATCGAGTTGTATGAAATTTAACCGAAATATTTCGATCATAAAAAAAGTAGTTTGATTTTTCTACAAGTTAATTAGTAGTGTGAATTGAGTAATTTTGCATTTCACATTTTAGGTTTATGTCAATCATTTACAATTGTTCTAATTGTAGATTGATAATTTATTCATGCAAACAAAAAGAGATGATAAATTTTAAAAGTTTGACTTTAGAGATATTAATCACAGACTAAAATATCTACAAGAAATGTGTTACTATAGTAGTATATATGAGTCCTTTGTCATTTCTTTATTTTAAAAAAAATATATTTTTGTCATAATTTAGTTCAATCATTTAATCTGATAGTAATGTAGTTCAAGAATAAAGAGTAGTAATCTGCTTGTGTTGTTTTTTTATATGTCTACAGGAATTTTGGTGAACCTACATGACTAAATGAAGAAATTGCTAGTGAGAAAAGAAAGCAATGTTAATTTAATTTTAAAAAACCTTTTAGCTAATTTAAGGAGTATTGTGTGTTAATGAAATGCCTAATTTGCAGGGCCCATTCTGGGGGTGACGCTCCCAACAAGATTTTCTCCATGCCAAGAGCTCGTACTCGAGACCTTTGGTCAAAGGTGGGGTAGTCTCACCACTACACCACAATCTATGTTGGTGAAATACCTAATGTTTGTTATTGAAAAAAAAACAATAAGAAATTCCCTGTTGTACCACTTTATGTGTCATAATCAAATATGAGGTTAAATTATTTATTAAATTCTCGATGTGAATTCGAACATAAAATCTTCAAACAAAACTACAAGTTTAATAACTAAATACAAAATATTATATACAAAGTAAAAAAATCAACGTACTAATTATATGAGAAATTAAATATAATATTTATAAATTAAACTTTGAGTTTCAAGAATTATGTAAAAGAGTTAACTCAAATGAGATAATGTTCTTGTAGTTTTTTCTTAAAAAAAAAGGTTGATGACCTCAAAACAATGTTCAAAATATTTGATTGCTTTAAAAGTGTATATTTGTGAAAAGAGCATGAGTGTCAAAATTTTATTTTGTTTTTTAAAAGATAAACTCATTTGTGTTTTATTCATAAATTAAAATAAAAATTTAATAAAACGCGCGAAGCGCGGACCAATTTCCTAGTGTATCTATAACTAACACAAAACAAAGAGAATCTCTAATAATACATATTTTCTAATATACATTGTTAACCGCCTTATTAAAAATCTTATCAAACAAAATTCAATTGGACAAAATCTTGATTAAGAAAAAAGAGAGCAACGTGTATTTACTCTCCCTGATTAAAATATCACTTAACATCTTGGAGATGCCGCATCTCATTCTTGTATATCATCTTCTCAAATGTTGAGGTTGACAATCCTTTGGTGACCAAATCTGCTAAATTGTCACTTGGATGAATCTGTCGTACGTTGATATCACCATTCTTTTGAAACTTGTGTGTGTAGAAAAGTTTTGACGAAATATGCTTCGTTTTATCTTTTTTTATGAATTCACCATTTAATTGCGCTATGCATGCTGCATTATCTTCATATAAAATTGTGGAAACTTTGTAACATTCCTTACCACATTTTTCTTGAATGAGATGTATTATGGATCTCAACCACTCACATTCTCGACTTACTTCATGAATAACTATTATATTCATATGATTTGATGAAGTGATCATGATAGACTATTTGGTAGATCTCTTAGATATGACAGTAATGCAACATATTAACACATAGCCTGTTTAAGATCGAGTTTTGTGTGAATTAGATAAATACTTTGCATCATTGTAATCAACAAGATTGAGAATGCAATCTTCAGAATAAAGTAAGTCCATATCAATATTCCCTTTTAGATACCAAAATATATATTTGATTCTATTGCAATGCCTCCTAGTAGGAGCAAAACTATACCTTACTAACAAATTAACAAAAAAGGTTACATTAGGCCTTGTACAATTATCAAAATACATTAGTGCATAAATAAGATATGATACTTCATAACCAAGAATTTCTTCGTTCTTTTCTTGAGGTAAGAATGGATCCCTAGTCACATCAAGTGATCGAACAACCAACAAAGTACTTAATGGATGTGTGTCATCCATATAAAATCTTTTCAAAACCTTTTCCGCATAGGTAGATTGATAGACAAAGATAGTATTTGTCAAATGCTCAATTTGCAAATCAAGACATAATTTTATCCTTTTAAGATTTTTCATCTCAAATTTCTTCTTTAAATAATCAATTGCATTTTGAAGCTCTATTGGAGTTCCAATAAGATTTATGTCATCAGCATAAATAGCAAGTACAACAAACTCTGATGTTATTTTTATAAAGATACATGGGTAAATTGCATTGTTTATAGAACCTTCTTTAGGCAAATACTTACTTAGACAGTTACACCACATGCGTTCAGATTGCTTCAAACCATATAATGATCTCTGCAATTTAATTAAATACATTTTCTAAGATTTTGAACTATATACCTCGTGCATTTTATATCCTTCGAGAATTTTTATGTATATCTCATTATCAAGTGATCCATAATGATAGGTTGTAACCACATTCATCAAATGTATTTTAAGTCTCTCATGGACAATTAAATGAATGAGATAATATAATGTTATTCCATTCATAATTAATGTGTATGTCTCTTCTTAATTGACACTAAGCCTTTGTGAAAATTCTTCTGCAACAAGGTATGCCTTATATCTTTGTATTTTATTTTTTTATGCATAAAAATTCATTTATAGCCAATAGGTTTAATACGATTTGATGTTTGAACAACCGGTCCAAAAATTTCATGCTTGACAAATAACTCCGATTGAATTGCATCTTGCCCTTTTTGGTCAATCATTTCATTATTAACATTCTGTCAGGATTCGATTTACGAATTATGATGGAACCTATGATACAAGACAAAGATACTAAACCAAAAATTAGCAACTAAAAGAAGAGTAGATAAAGAAGAGAACACCCGGATTCAAACAAAACAAAAGGGAAAATTGTATTAAGTAAAGGATAGATAGTGAGACATACGCCTACACCAATGAATATCACCAAGGTGTGTATCAAACACCAATACACACAACACCAATGGAGGATAACTGTAATACCCCGCAAATTTCTCTCCTAGTCTGAGCCTTAGAGCGTTTTCGGTAAAGCGAAAATTCGAGTCTAAAAATTTTAAAAATATCTTTCCAAGTATGAAACACTTTTAACCGTGTTGTATTTCTCTAATTTAAATTTTTTTTCATGTAGATCATTGAATAAGCTTTCCATCGATACCAATTTCATCAAAATCCGACATCGTACGAGGGAGTTATGACCGTTTTACTAAACGGTATCGGAATCGCCCAGGTTTGACGGTCCACCTGGTGGACCGCCAAGTCCTTGGTGGACCGTCAAGTGTTTCGTCAGGCCAAGATAGAACATCCCGTTTCTGGCCCCTGAGTGATGGCCAAAGTGATGGACCATCAAAAAGTTGACGGACTGTCAAGGAGTCCGTCAGGTCGAAACAGAATGGCCCATTCCTGACCCTGGTGGACCGTCAGGTTCCTGACGGACCGTCACTTCTACCTTCACTTCGAGGAAGAATGTCCCAATTTTGGAACTCGAGTGACGGATGACTTGGAGGATTGTCAGTCCCTCTAATGGACCGTCAGATCGATCGTCACGGACCCCGATCAGCATTTTTCAACTCTTTTTCTTTAGAGGGCATTTTGGTCTTTTCCACTCTTTCCCCAACCTCTATAAATACCCACTTAAGGGTTGAATACCTTATTTTTTTTCTCTTCTTTCACCCAAAAACTAGGGTTTTCAAAATAAAAAATTCTCTTTTCTTTCACCAAAAAATTTAGAGAGAAGCAAGAACAAAAATCAAGAATTCTTTTGAAGGCTTTCAAGAAAGAGTTTCTCCAAGGTATGTAGATGTTGATTCTTGGGCCCTTGTCATCCAAGAAGCTCAAGTAACCCTTTTCTAATTCTTAAAGATTTCATGTTTATGAATTTCTAATGATTCTTGTGAGTTAAAATATATGTTCCTTCTATGATTGAGTTGTGATTTATGTTCGTGTACAAAATTATAAATCCTTGGCCTTAGTATGTGTTATTTGAGTGGTAAATGAATTATGTACTCGTTGATGATGTTGATTGATTTCCAAGATGGAATGTTTATGTGGTTTGTATGAATCTATGAGATTATACGGGTTGGAAACATGTAAATTTGGTTGTTCATGATGAGTAGTTGGGTTATTATTCCTATGCCTAAGTTGTGCGTGTGAGGTGTTCGATAAGATGTCTATGAGACTAGAAATCAAGCATTGTGGTTAAATAGTGATCTAACGACTTCTAAAATACAGTTATGTGTCATGGTCATTAATGTGTTCTGGTCATTAATGTGTTCATGACTTTTGGGTGTAGAATTGGTTGATTAAGCGGAGCATGTCTCCCATAGTTTTGATAAAAGCTTAGGAGAAGCATTTGGGTCATGATAGTATGTTGAATTGGAAGCCCCAAATTATGAGCTAGTCTATGCATGCCTTATGTTTGATAGAATTCCTAAGTGAATGAATTATTCCATGCTAGTAGGGAATCCCCAAATAAGTGCGAACCTGTGCATATCTAGTGTTTGTTGAAGGAACCTAGTGAGTGAGTGGAGATGTAATGGTTGTAAATTCCCTAATTGTGGGCTCTTTGTTATATGCTAAGTTTTTAAAAGATGTCAAGTGATTAGCAAGTAAGCTATGACATGATAGTGTGAAGTCCCCTAAATGACTTGATACCCAAACACATGTTAAGACTGATTAATAAAGATTAGTAATCTCAGTTATCTCTGTAATCTCTTTATCGTCAGTCAGATACCATGATTCGATATCCTTTCCGTTAGATACGGAACTAAACAATCTCAGTGTAATTCAGTCAGATCTTTGAGAAACACGATTAGTATCAGATTCAGCTTAATCTAAGTTATATCAAGAATCAGATCAGTGTCTTTTAGTTGGGAGTAAAAACTAGCATCGAGCGAGTTCAAGGATAGGGACTCACCTACTAGTGGAGGGTATAATTTTTAGACGCGATCCTTGTGCTCCAGAACTACGTAGCCAGCGTAGGTTGAGACATCAAACCTATTAGATGAGGGTGGATGAGAGATATCATACCTACTAGATGAGGGTAGATGAGATGGCTTGACCTGTTAGATGAGGGCTCTACCATTCTCGTATGAGGATCTGATAAATGAGGGTCATATAAAGATAAGTTCTTTACCCGTGGCATGGTAGAGGTTGGACCCATAAGAGATCGTAGGGGCATGTCGGTTAACTAACTACTTTTCACTATTTTAGCTTCAGATTCAGTCTTAGTTTCAGAATCAGTCTTCAGAAATCAGGGCTATCAGGTACAATTATCTATCATTGTGAGGAGCTCAGATAGTTCCATCGATTTATGGACCATCCCATTAGATAGACTTGGTCTCACATATAGTTATTTGATATCATATTCAGAGGTATTCCGCCAGACAGGCTTGATCACAGTATCAGATTCCTGTTGAGTTTTCTTATTGTAAGATTCGAATATAATTATATTTCTTATCATTGATAAAGATTTCAAAATTATCTGTTAAAAGGGTTGATCTTTAATCCTGTCAATTGAAAGCAGTAAGTCTAAGAATTCACTCATAGATATAAGTACATCCAGATACTCAGTTACCAGTATCAGATGAGTCATTGATTTAGTATTTCAGTGTCAGTAGTGAGTTCAGTCTGGAATAAAGTGGTATCTGGGTTTCAGCATCTAGAGTTGCGATAATTGTGTTCATGTTCTGTGCATTCATGTATGTGTTCTCTGTGAAGTTTTCATGACTATTCAATTTACATATTGTGCACGCATGACCCTTGCATTTAGCCTTACCTCGTCTACATACTCGGTATATTTTTGTACTGACGCATTTGAGCTATGGTGTTTTATTTGACACCATAGTTTCAGAGACACTTGATTCAGAGTTTCCTTAGCAGTTCAGTCCCAGTTAGCAGCAGTAGCAATGAGTCCTCTTCCTTCGAGGATGAATCTTAGTTTACTATTATTGCATCAGATTTTGTTTATATTCTCAGTTGACAGAGTTAGTTGGGGACATATCCCAATAACTCTATAGTTCAGATAGTTTAGAGTCTTTTTAGACGGATGTCGATGTATTAATATTCAGTTTTCAGTTTGAGTATGTATAGATGTGTTGAACCTTATGGCCAGTTTTCGCATTTATTTTAAATATTATGCAGTGTACGGGTACAGATATCAGTAAAGGGTTAGCTTGTGGTTCTTTGGGTCCATAAGCACTATGTGATATCACGAGATGGGATCTCGGGGTGTTACAAACTTGATATCAGAGCCTAAGATTCAATGGTGTCCTAGGGAGTCTGAAAAGCCTCATCTAGTAGAGTCTTATGCATGGGTGTGTAGCGCGCCACATTTATGTACAAGAGGCTACAGGATGTACTTAAGAGTAATTTCCCTTCTTTCAGTATTCAAATCGTGCGAGTGAGCATGAGCTCAAGTGGATCCTCAATCTAATCCACTTACTTCTTTCAATTATAGAGTATGCCTCCTCGCAAAGATTTCGTCCATGGGGTTGATGACCAGCCCCCTCAGCCAGTAGATCCTGAAAATGAGAGCATGTCACATATAGAGTTTCAGGAAGCTTTCCAGGCGCTAGCCCAAGCCGTGACTAATATTCATGGGAACCGTCAGGCTGCAATCCCACCTCAGCAAGATGGGGATTCTGCCACAGCCAGGATTAGAAGCTTCATGAGAATGAACCCGCCCGAATTCTTTGGGTCAGTAGTAGGTGAGGATCCACAATTATTTCTTGAGAAGGTGAAGAAGATCACCCAGATTATGCATGTGTCAGAGGAGGAGTGTGTTGAATTAACATCTTATAGATTGAAAGATATTGCTCATAATTGGGTAGTGATGTGGGAGAAGAGTAGAGGGGAGAATGAAACTCCTTTAACTTGGTCAGAGTATCAGAGTAACTTTCTAGATAGATTTTTCTTGCTAGAGATAAGAGAGGCTAAGGTAGAGGAGTTATTGAACCTAAGGCAAGGTTCCATGACTGTGAAATAGTATTGTCTTAAGTTTAACCAATTAGCTAAGTATGCTTCTGACCTGGTAGCTGACCTTAGAGCGAGTATGAGTAAGTTTTTATCTGGTGTATCGAGTTATGTGTTGAAAGAGTGTAGATCTGCCATGCTCAATAAAGATATGGACCTTTCTAGGCTAATGATTCATGTGCAATAGGTTGAGGAAGATAAGATGAATGAGAGAGAGAGAGGGGGAGTAAGAGAGCCAAGACAAGCAGTCGTGGTCTCTCGCAGTCGGGGTCTCAAGGTGGTAGTAGTTCTCAGTATGGTTAAAGATTTTTAGTTCCAATTCCGTCTTTAGCTAGTGTACTCGCACCTGTGTTTGGGGGTGTCAGAGTTGAGGGAGCGCCAAACTCCAAAGCCCAGAGTAGTACTAGTAGAGTTTGAACCTACCCGTCGTGTGAAGAATGCGGTAAGAATCATAAGGGTGTATGTAGAGATGTTAGCGACGTGTGCTTTGGATGTGGTGAGACCGGTCATAAAGTTCGAGGCTATCCTAAGCTAGGTCTCTGAAGTCAGCGTAGTCGTCCTTCAATCTCTCCTTGATCGGGAAAGAATTTCCTAAAATAGACCCGGATAAGTTACGAGCCCTTATTCTTTATGATATGCATTGTTAGATCCCTTGGTTCTATTTCGAGCCTGTATGTTAGCATGAGTCATGCATGAGTTTCACATCTTAGCCGATCAATTATGACCTAGTTTGTAGGTGCCTCGCGCACCACCCCAGTATTTCAGTGAAGTGTGTTTAGAGGGATATAGAGTCCCAAGGGGGAGATATACCATGGTATTATGATGATGCACGCCAATAGATTCATCTCGCTGTATGTTCAATATTTTCTTTATAAAGTTAGTATCAATCATTGTTGCATTGTCAAGTCGTGCCTTCAGAAGTCAGCTTAACTGGATATTCATGTATTAGATATACACATTTAGTAGAAAGAGTTCAGCTTGTCAGCGTGTGTTCAGTCGTGTATTCATGAGATCATCCCAGTTATGAGTCCATGCATCAGATAAGCATATCCAGTGTGAAAACTCAGTATGTCAGTCGTTCCAGTTGCGTAGTCATGCCTTGAGATGTTTCCATTTCTTGAGTAAGTCTTGTTGCTCTATTTTCCCAATTTATCAATTCGACATTCGAGAATGAATGTTCCCAAGGGGGAGATAATGTAATACCCCACAAAGTTCTCTCCTAGTCTGAGCCTTAGAGCATTTTCGGTAAAGCAAAAATTCGAGTCTACAAATTTTAAAAATATCTTTCCAAGTATGAAACACTTTGAATCGTGTTGTATTTCTCTAATTTCAACTTTTTTTTCATGTAGATCATTGAATAATCTTTCCATCGATACCAATTTCATCAAAATCCGTTATCGAACGAGGGAGTTATGGCCGTTTTACTAAATGGTATCGGAATTGCCCAGGTTTGACGGTCCACCTGGCGGACCACCAAGTCCTTGGTGGACCGTCAAGTGTCCCGTCAGGCCAAGACAGAACATCCCATTTCTGGCCCCCGAGTGATGGCCAAAGTGGTGGACCGTCAAAAAGTTGACGGACCATCAAGAGGTCGGTCAGGTCAAAATAGAATGGCCCATTCCTGACCCTCGAGTGACGGACGATCTGGTGGACCGTCAAATTCCTGACGGACCATCACTTTGACCGTCACGTCAAGGTAGAATGTCCCATTTTTGTCACTCGAGTGATGGACGACTTGCTAAACTGTCAGTCCCTCTGACGGACCGTCAGATCGACTGTTACAGACCCCGATCAGCAGTTTTCAACTCTTTTTCTTTAAAGGGCATTTTGGTCTTTTCCATTACTTCCCCAACCTCTATAAATACCCACTTAAGGGTTGAAGGCCTTATTTCTTTTCTCTTCTTTTACCCAAAAACTAGGGTTTCGAAAATAAAAAATTCTCTCTTCTTCCACCAAAAAATTTAGAGAGAAGCAAGAACAAAAATCAAGAATTCTTCCGAAGGCTTTCAAGAAAGAGTTTCCCCAAGGTATGTAGATGCTGATTCTTGGGCCCCTGTCATCCAAGATGCTCAAGTAACCCTTTTCTAAATCTTAAAGATTTCATGTTTATGAATTTCTAATGATTCTTGTGAGTTAAAATATATGTTCCTTCTATGATTGAGTTGTGATTTATGTTCGTATACAAGATTATAAATCCTTGGCCTTAGTATGTGGTATTTAAGTGGTAAATGGATTATGTACTCGTTGATGATGTTGATTGATTTCCAAGATGGAATGTTTATGTGGTTTGTATGAATCTATGAGATTATATGGGTTGGAAACATGTAAATTTGGTTGTTCATGATGAGTAGTTGGGTTATTATTCCTATGCCTAAGTTGTGCGTGTGAGGTGTTCGATAAAATGTCTATGAGACTAGAAATCGAGCATTGTAGTTAAATAGTGATCTAACGACTTCTAAAATACAGTTATGTGTCATGGTCATTAATGTGTTCATGACTTTTGGGTGTAGAATTGGTTGATTAAGCGGAGCATGTCTCCCATAGTTTTGATAAAAGCTTAGGAGAAGCATTTGGGTCATGATAGTATGTTGAATTGGAAGCCCCAAATTATGAGCTAGTCTATGCATGCCTTATGTTTGATAGAATTCCTAAGTGAATGAATTATTCCATGCTAGTAGGGAATCCCCAAATAAGTACGAACCTGTGCATATCTAGTGTTTGTTGAAGGACCTTAGTGAGTGAGTGGAGATGTGATGGTAGTAAATTCCCCAATTATGGGATCTTTGTTATTTGCTAAGTTTTTAACAGATGTCAAGTGATTAGCAAGTAAGCTATGACATGACAGTGTGAAGTCTCTTAAGCGACGTGATACCCAAACACATGTTAAGATTGATATAGGTATGAAATGGTTAAGGTAAAACCTTGTTGAATGGAGTTCGATCTAATAGCATGTTTCCCCTATGTCATTATATGATTATTATCCCAAGATGCTTAAAGTGACCCTTTTGTGATTACGATTATAAATAGAGGTTTATGTTTCCAAAATGCTTGATGCGATACTTTAAGGATTTTTGAGGGAAAAAGTATGTTATGATTTCTAATTGCTTGGAGAAGATGCTTTAATAATTGTGATAATGAATTAGTGATGGTGAAGATGAATGAATGATTGGGATAATGCATGAATAATTATGATGATGAATGAATGCCTGTGTTGATGAATGGATGATCGTGATGATGCAAGAATGATTAGGTTTCACTTTTATATTATCGAGTCCTGGGGGTATTTATACCCAAAAATAGAGCTATTGTCTAGAGCCCGTGTCAATTTCTCGATAATTCCAACCGAGACATGATTCTCAGAACTCAGTGAGCTGTAGAAATCTGTATCCTTAGACGAGTGCAAAGCTTAATAAAGCTCAGTAATATCAGTTATCTCTGTAATCTCTGTATCGTCAGTCAGATACCATGATTCGATATCCTTTTTGTTAGATATGAAACTAAGCAAATATCAGTGTAATTCAGCCAGATATTTCAAAAACACGATTAGTATCTGATTCAGCTCAATCCAAGTTCAGTTAAGAATCAGATCAGTGTCTTTCAGTTGGGAGTAAAAACTAGCACCGAGCGAGCTCAAGGATGGGGACTCACCTACTAGTGGAGGATGTAATCCTTAGATGCGATCCTTGTGCTCTAGAACTACGTAGCTAGCATAGGTTTAGACATCACACCTATTAGATGAGGGTGGATGAGAGACATTATACCTGCTAGATGAGGGTAGATGAGGTGGCTTGACCTGTTAGATGAGGGTTCTACTATTCTCGTATGAGGACTTGATAGATGAGGGTCATATAAAGATAAGGTCTTTACCTGTGGCACGGTATTGACACCCTCCCAACCGGGGGTAGAGGTTGGAGCCGTAAGAGATAGTAGGGGCATGTCGGTTAAATAACTACTTTCCACTATTTCAGTTTCAGATTCAGTCTCAGTTTCAGAATTAGTCTTTAGAAATCAGGGCTGTCAGATACAGTCATCTATCATCGTGAGGATCTCAGATAGTTCATCGATTTATGGACCATCCCATCAGATAGACTTGGTCTCACATACAGTTATTTGATATCATATTCAGAGGTATGCCGCCAGGCAGGCTTGATCACAGTATCAGATTCCTGTTGAGTTTTCTTGTTGTAAGATTCGAATATAATTATATTTCTTATCATTGATAAAGATTCCAAAATTATCTTTTAAAAGGGTTGATCTCTAATCCTGTCAATCGAAAGCAGTAAGTCCAAGAATTCAGTCATAGATGTAAGTACATCCAGATACTCAGTTACCAGTATCAGATGAGTCATCGATTTAGTATTTCAGTGTTAGTAGTGAGTTCAGTCTAGAATAAAGTGGTATCTGGGTTTCAGCATCTGGAGTTGCGATAATTGTGTTCATGTTCTGTGCATTCATGTATGTGTTCTCTGTGACGTTTTCATGACTATTCAATTTACATATTGTGCATACATGAGCCCTTTCATTTAGCCTTACCTCGTCTACATACTCGGTACATTTTTGTACTGATGCATTTGCGCTATGATGTTTTATTTGACACCATAGTTTCAGAGGCACAGGATTCAGAGTTTCCTCAGCAGTTCAGTCCCAGTTAGTAGCAGTAGCAATAAGTCCTCTTCCTTCGAGGATGAATCTCAGTTTACTATTATTGCATCATATTTTATTTATATTCTCAGTTGACGGAGTTAGTTGGGAACATGTCCCAATAACTCCATAGTTCAGATAGTTTAGAGGCTTTTCAGACGGATGTCGATGTATTAGTATTCAGTTTTCAGTTTGAGTATGTATAGATGTGTTGAACCTTATGGCCAGTTTACGCATTTATTTCAGATATTATGCAGTGTACAGGTACAGATATCAGTAAAGGGTTAGCTTGTGGTCCTTTGGGTCCATAAGCACCGTGTGACGTCACGAGATGGGATCTCAGGGCGTTACAATAACACCACTCTCTTAGGTGGACGTAAAGGGATCAACTCCTCAAGCACCCACCTTTCTTTCCAAAATATCAACTCAAGTGAACCCACACTCAAACTAACCCTAGTTTCAATGTCTTTTCCAAGACCTACACTACAATGGCTTTTCTAAGCCCTACACTAAAGAAAGAAAATACAATTTTAGTATCACTCAATCAATTCATCAAAAACTAATGAAAAATAGAAGCCTAATTATCTATTTATACTTATTACAAATAAAGACTAAAATACCCTTAATGAAGGGTGCTCCTTTTGAGTGTAAAAAGAGACACATCAAAAGACAATATTGCCTTTAATGAGTTCAAGTATAGGTGGCCTTGGAGTGTAAGAGCCTCTTCCTCTCTCTTCAACTTGAACAAGGCTATAAAATGATTCTAAAAGGTCTTCAACCGCCTTGCAAATCCAAGGTTAGTCTTTTGAGAAGGCCTTGTAATCCTTATGCTCTTCATGCTTGTATCATCCTCTCTATCTTGAAAGGAATTTGACCTCAAATTCACGTCTTACAAAATCAAAGAGAGGGAAAACAAGTACACAATCCTTATGGCATGAGGGTTAGCATTAGTACCACAAATTATATAACCATGCCAAGGGGGGTACATTTTTGGAATACAACCAACAATCCTTTATTATGATTATGAAACACTTACTACAAATATCACAAAGGATATGGCTAAGATAGACATCAAGGAGTAAGGAATACAATCCGATACTATCACATATATCATCAAGCCAAGGTTGTTCACATTTGAAATATATCCACGGGTCCTTTATGTGTGACATAAAAAGCTTAGCATGAATGACACGAAGGAAATGGCTTTGGAAAATATCAAGAGATAAGGAAACTGCAATGGTCTTAATGGCTTTACTATACCCAAAAGGTCAGACTACCTTTATCTTAGGAACCATAAGATACATTTATTTCATTACCTCTACAAAGGTCCTCATCAAATATGGTGACACTATTGATCTCAAGGTCCACCTAACCCACATGTTATTATTATTTAAACAAGGAAACCAACCACCAAACTTCCTACCTCTACATAACACAAATTCAAAATTAACACAGTTATCATAATAGGTAAAGAGGTATATAGGAAGGAATCAAGTGTGAAAACATCAGGCCGAGGAGGTACACTTTTAAAATACAACCAAAAATCTTTTATTTTAACCATAAAATACTTAGTATAATTATTACAAAGGATAAGGACAAGGTAATTATCAAGGAAAATAAAGACACGCCAAAACAATCCCTTCCCTGCCCCACTAGTGCACCGGGATCAAATGGATGAAGTAGCCAAGGATATAAGCCAAGGTTTCTCATTCATTTTACTAGGGAATCATACTCACAATCACCCAAATAATTTGATTTTAAGGGAATACTAACATTCAATAATAAGGATCTATAGCCTAGAAGACTTCCCTCAACAAGATGCATTCCATCTTTCAGATCTTCACTAGTTGTTAGCAACTTACAAACCAAAGTAGACTCACTTTAGTTTTAACAAGGGTCAACTAGTGTGTGAATACTCTTCTCACTTGGTAATGAAACCTTATTCAAGTTATAAGTGTAAGCACTAGATGGACACAAATCATTCTTACGAAAAGAATTAATTTTGTCATCTAAAGGATCAACTAGTGCTTGTGCACTTACAACAAGAGTTTGGTCCTTATGAAATCTAATAGAACCAAGAGTATCACAAAAGGTATATTCATACACTTCTTTACTAAGCAAATCCAAAACAACACCAATTTGGCCATTACTAGCCACATCATAACAATTCAAGTTTCTAGGAGTGATGAAGATAACTTTGTTACCTTGTAGATCATGGGAAGTGTATTCTTCACTTGGTTTTGAAACATGGCATACCTCATGTTACACATCACAATGGAATATGTCAATATTTCCCCTTGGATTCATTTCTTCATCACTTGTCCCAAGATTTGAAATTTCGGTCAAGGGTTCCATTAACTCATCAACCATGGGTACGTGTGGAGCTCCTCTTGGATTTTTCTTTGAGAATATATGATCTTGAACCTGCACATAAGAAGAATCAATGCTAAGCAAAATGCTAGCACTTGGGTTAGTAAGTAACAAGGGTTCTTTGTTGACAAGACCCACAAGCAGGCGTTTCTTTCCCTTTCCAACTTCACTACCTACAATTTCCCTTTCCCTTTCCCTCTTTTATTCACATTCTTATTGTACCTTACCATCAAACTTCTCTCCATCTTGAGGCTTGGCCACATTCTACTCAGATTCTAACTCTCTCTCTTCTTTTACTTGTATAGAGTGATTTCGGTTTAGTGAAGCTTGGAGAGGAGGTATTAGATTTTGTGGAGTATAGGGTCTTTGGACTTGAGGTGTTTGGACTTGTGAAGGGTAAGGCCTTTTGTCAAGTGGGTTTAGAACTTAGTAGTTTGGGTTTTTTGGAGGTTTTGGTGGACATAGTCTATCAACACCGGATTTCATTCTAATCATGTCACCTTTCATTGATCCCAAATCACCCTTAATTGATGCCATATCCTCTTTCATTGTTCCAATATTCGATTGCATCATCTTTATTTCACGGTCAAGGAAGTCAAGTTGAGCCAAAATTGCATTAGCAACGTCATTTTCCAAAGTTTGGGAAGTAGTACCCTCGAATTCCATAGCTCAAATACCTAAAATCAGCAAAGAAAAAAAATCCTACAAAACAAACAAACACGTTAGTTTAAAAAGAAAGCCTCACCACTCTCACACTTGGTTCTTACCTCACACTTGGTCTCACAAGTGTTGGAACTTTGGTCCGTACTTAGTGAGTGATTGAGGGATGAATCAAATTTAGTCCGAAATGGATTTTCGTTTGATATGACTCAAATAAAAGTGCTTATGGATTTGAACCAACAAACTACAACGAATCACAAACGAGAAAAAAACAAAAAGAAATGATGACACAAAACAAAAGGATTCTAAACTATTTATCAACCTAGTAAGTAGTTACTAGTTTGCTAATTAGTGATAGAATCAACACAAAAAAAACTAGAAACAACAAATTCAAACTTAGAAATCTTAATTAGAGCTCAATTCAGTTGTTCATACAAGTGATGACCTGGCACTATGTGATTGGTTGCCAATTTTGCAAAATTTTCCAATTTTCAAACTTTGTGTTTCAGCCAAGGATCCACTTAAGAGAGTGTTTTGAATGAAATTGGAGAAAAATGGAGGGTTTGGAGCCTTTTTTTTCAAGTTCAAATGGATTTGAAATCAATTGGTCCCCCTACTTGTACTTTCAATTGTACTTTGATGTTCCCTTGTCCCCTCTTCCTTTTGGAAAACTTAGAATATGCTAGGGAATATCTTGGTACAAAAAAATTGTACACTCTCTTTCTTTGTTTTTGTGGATCTAACACCCTTTTTGAATATTCTTCTTCAACAAGATATGAAGATGTTAAAGAACAATATGAATATTCAAGAGTTGACTGAAGTTTGATCACAAGGCAAATGAACCCTAATTTCAATTTTTCTTTTAGATCTAGGTTCCCTTTGCCAATCCAAGCACAACCAACAATAAATTAGCAATAACACAACACAAACAAGATGTTCAAAATGAGATCCTACCACAACAATCTTCAAATACACCCCAACAATCGTGTAATGGCTTAAAATCAATCGAATTTTTCTCTAAACTTAGATCTAGACTCCTTGAGTTCTAGGGAGCAAGTATCTAGCACTAGAAACTACCAAAACAAGGTAAAAATTAGTAGATTTAGGTTTTAATTTTCGAATCTACCACTACCAAAAACGAGATTCACCTTTTTGTGATTTTTTTGACTTTAGACTCTTTTTTTGTGAAGATTTTCTTAGATCCAAGACTTAGAGTTGTAGGAACAACTCTAATACATAGCTATGATACCAAATCACACAAGACAAAGCTACTAAACCAAAAATCAGCAACTAAAAGATGAGTAGATGTAGAATACAACACACGGATTCAAACAAAACAAAAGGGAAAATTGCATTAAGTAAAGGATAGATAGTGAGACATACACCTACACCAATGAATAACACCAAGGTATGTATCAAACACCAAGACACACAACACCAATGGAGGATAACACCATACTCTTAGGTGTACACAAAGGGATCAACTTCTCAAGCACCCACCCTTTCTTGCCAAAATGTCAACTTAAGTGAATCCATACTCAAACTAACCCTAGTTTCAATGTCTTTTCCAAAACCTGCACTAGAATAGCTTTTCCAAGCCCTACACTAAGGAAAGAAAATACAATTTGAGTATCACTCAATCAATTCATCAAAAGCTAATGAAAAATAGAAGCCTAATTATCTATTTATACTTATTACAAAAAAAAACTAAAATATCCGTAATGAAGAGTGCTCCTTTGGAGTGTAAAAAGAGATACATCAAAAGACAATATTGGCCTTGATGAGTCCAAGTATAGGTAGCCTTGGAGTATAAGAGCCTCTTCTTCTCTCTTCAACTTGAACAAGGCTATAAAATGGTTCCAAAAGGTCTTCAACTGCCTTGCAAATCCAAGCTTGGTCTTTTGAGAAGGCCTTGTAATCCTTGTGCTCTTTATGCTTGTACCAACCTACCTTATCCTGCTAATAGGTAACCCAAACCATAGCCCAGAGTTGGGTGAAATTGGCTAACTTGGTGGAAGATGGCCTAAAAGACACAAAATAAATAGTTAAAGATTGAAATAACAATAATACAACCATAAAGGTCTAACAGATAGATAGAAAATCGACAAGCATCCCAAAACTCAGTAATGTTGCTATAAGAGCTACTATAATAAACTATGAGTGTTGATAGTCAAATAAAATTCATCCAAAGATGAAAGACTATATGTAGATACATAGAAGGGAAAAGGGTAACTCTGACTCCAAAAGCTTACCCAATCTCTGAATTCAATTTTGTACGAACGTCAAATCATCGGTGATAACTAGTACTCGGATCTACACTAAAAAGGTATAGAAGTATAGTATGAGTATCAAAACTATGGGTACACAGTATGCATCATCGATCGACTAGGATAAATCATGATATAAATACGATAAGATACCAGATAACATAAGCTAAGTCAAGATAAAAAGGGCGAACCTGGAAATACGCTTCGATACTACTGTACATAGATAAATAAATGCATACGATAATGATAACATAAAGATCATATCATTAACTACAATATTATCCCTGATAAATCAATAAGTGCAGAAAAGTAAATAACACAATTCAGGCCCCTATAAATCTGGAAGGTTCAATCAAGAAAACTAACAACCGAATAATTAAAATTTACCAACTGTTATGCTTTAACCAAGAATCCGCTCATCATGTATCACATCATAAACCGTCATCAATGTCGGACTTAAACCGAAACTCAATAGAATCATTATTATTATCATCAAATTTGTCAGACTTGAATCGAAACTCATATCATCAACACCATCACAATTGCCGGACTTAAACAGTAACTCATATTTATAAACCATATCAATGAACCATTTTAGTGAGCCATTTCAATAGGCTAAACTCAATAGATTATATCAATAAATCGTAGCTATAAACCATTCTTTTACTCATTTTTATACACTGAATCAAGAATCATACCAGTAGGTCTCACCTATAATCATGTCTATAAGCCATATTATTAGTCATATCCAAAATCCATATCGATACTAATGTTCATAAGCAATACTATTAAGCATATCAGAATTCATACCAATAGTCATATCTACAGGCCACCCATCATATCTATAAGTCATTAATCATATTTACAAATCACATTATATCTATGTGCCATATCATATCCATAAGCCATATTATATATATATATATATATGTATATATATGTGTGTATATATATGTATGTTTATATGTAAGTATGTATGTACATATGTATAAGTCATACCCATAAGCTATATCATTCATATAAGTCATACCATATCTTTGAGTCATTTCATATCTATAGATTTCATTGAACTTATAAGCAATATCAAGTACATAAGTCGTATCTTGTCTATAACTTTTACCTTTTAATCACGTCGGTATCTATATCATTACGCATGTTCATAGGCCATATTATTAATCTTATTCGAAAGTCATACCAATAATTGCCTATATGTCATAACTCATACTTATAAATTATATCCTTAATCATATATATGAGCAATATCATTAGCAATACTCAAAAATTAGCAACAATCCCTCAATATCCAATTAACATACTCAATAATTATATTCAATCTCCTCGAGTGTCAAACCTATCATTAATAATAGTATATCATACGTAAATAGGTCTACAAAATTATCACAAGTCTTGGCCTGAGGTAGGCCGGAGGAGCCCCACTTCTAATCCCCAACAATCCTCTTAGGCAACTTCTACCCCTGACTAGGCTAAGGTGTCTAAGTTTATTCCTAGATGTCAAGTAATCTATAATTGTCCCTAAGATATAAATTCTTCCAAAACATGAATAACTAAGACAATCCTATCCAGAATAATAACAGCTGAGGCAATTCTCTTAACTTATTAAACAACTAAGGAAAATTCTACTCTAACATGAATAACTAGGAAAATTTCACCTACCTTGAGTAATTAAGGTATATCCATTCTAAATATATATGCCGCGAAGCTCAATCCACCTAAGCCATGAATAACTAGGCTAACAACTCCAAGTCTATAATTTCAAACTAGTCTGACGGTCCAATTAAATTAAATACTCTCATTCATACTTTTAATAATTAAATCACACCCCATATCTAGTATAATATTAAAATTATACTACGAGATAGTTCAATTTATGAAAAAGATAAATCTATCCTATCCGGGCGTTGAAGAAAGCCCAAGGAATTCGCTAAATCACTGATTTCTCTTTTCGAGAAGCTTTCATAAGGTGCCACGCTATCAAAATCACAACCTACTCATCAAAATTAAAACAATGATACTCATATGACGCTATTGTGATTTGGGTCTAAAATTATATAAAATCTCATGTGGGGCTCATTTAAAAAAATCACATTTTTGAACCAACTCAATGTTTCCCTATGCTCAAGAAATATTTATCCTTAGAAATGGATGAATTTCAAGTTATAATGGTGCTAAAATCAAGTCACTAAGCTTCTGGGATTTTAGATAAGAATGATAAAATTAACCATAAAAATAATAAAAACTTACCACAAATTTGAAGAAGAAATGGGTAAATAATTTTTATCCAAGTCCCAAAATCACCCACAAATGTTGTCCCTAAGCTTTCCCACTTTTAAAGTTTAAGATTCTTGAAAATGAATGAGAGATGGTGAAAAATGGGTTAATTGAGGTATTTATACCCTTTCCAAGTCCACGAATGTCACTTTAGCGACATCCTGATGACGACTGCACAGGTACTACTTAAGCAGTCCCATGATCGCTTAAGCGGTTAGCTGGATGCTTTAGTGGACTTCGCTTAAGCGATCCAAATAGTTGCTTAAGCTGGTGCACCAACTGAGTGCACCAAGTTTGATCCAGATTTTCGCCAATCCTTAGAGATTCATACGGAATCTCATATATGCAAATGGACTATGTTATACTATCAAATTCGATGTTATAGACTTAATAATGTAGCAAAATTTTCATCTGAGGTCATTTCAATAAAAAGTGGATCCCACACCCATTTATCATTTTTCTTAACTTTCGACCAATAGCTTGAAATGAGTCTAGGAGTCTCGAGACCCAAATTAAGGATCCCTCCAACCTAAAATTGATATTTTGAAGCTGTTGGAATAGTTAAAATTTACATACAAAGTCGTTTAACTGAAGTTTTTGTTCGATAGTCAATTTGAACCAATGAAGGCTTTAAAATAGGGAGTTGACTCTAGAAACTAAACGAACTACATGGTAATCGAACTGTCAGCTCCAAAAAGACATAAATAACTTGGGAAAGTTATAGAAAAGCTATAAATGACAAAAATAAATGCAAAAATAGAAAATAACCCGAAGGATCATTACACATTCTGTGACAAACTGAGGTTCGAGACCCTTACTATCTTTGATGGTTTTTGTTGCAACGTTATATGCAAAGACATAGTCCACCACTATTTCTGATCGATTCAAATTAGTTTCACCATCACTTGTATTTATGGACAATTTCTTATTTTCTTTAGTTTCAAACTCATTAATTTCTTCATGGATATCAAAATAATTCAAATCATGAACGTCCATGTGAGATTCTTTCGTAGTGTCATATTGATCATTTATTTTTCTTTTTTTTAAAGATTTTTATTCTTAGAATCCAATAATCTACCAAGATTTAGATGTGCTTTGGACTCATTAGCCACGACACTAGTAAATGGTTCTACAGAAACCTCAATTCAAATTGGAACATTCACTGAAGGAAAATATGATTTAGTAATTCTTTTCAAATCTATAAATTGATGTGACATTTGATTAGCAATTTTTTGTAGTTGAATAATCTTTTGTACTTCTTGATCACAAATAGAGCATATGGATCAATATGAGATAGTGATGAATTTTTTCACAGAATTTCTCTTTTTATTTCACTATTTTCTTCACCTAATTTTGAAAAAATAATCTCTCAAATAGACAATCTGCAAATCGAGTAGTGAATATATTTCCAGTTAATGATTTAAGGTAGCAAATAACAGAGGGTGATTCAAACCCAACATATATTCATAACCTTCTTTGGCGGCCAATCTTTATGCAATGTGGTTGTGCAATAGACACATTCACAATATATTCAAAAATTCTTAGATAAGATTTATTAGGCTTTTGACCAAAAATCAACTGTAACAGAGAATATTTATGATAATTTTTATCGATCTGAGACAAACAAGTGTTGAGCATGCAAAACAACATGACCCCAAATAAAGGTGAGAAACTTAGTTTTTATAAGAAATAACCTTGCTATCAATTGGAGATGTTTAATTAATGACTCAGCAAGGTCAATTTGAGTGTTAACATAAGCTACATGATGTTCAACTTTTACCCCAATGGATAAACAATAATCATTGAATGCTTGGGATGAAAACTCTGCATTATTCTCAAGGCGAATAAACTTAATCTGACTATCAGAAAGCTGTGCCTTTAACCATACTATTGTGCCAACATTTTTACAAATGCTAAATTGTGAGATGACAATAGGAACACATGAGACCATCTAAAAGAAACATTTATTAAGGGCATGAAATATTGATAAGACCCACTAGGTGGGTGAATAGATCCAGAAATATCTCATTGTATACATTCTAAGAACGCAGGGGACTCAATCTCAACCTTAGTTGGTGATGACTTCACAATTAAATTACCTTGATAATAGGTAGTATAAGAAAATTCATTATTTGAAAGAACTTTCAAGTTTTTTAATGGATGTCCATTTGAATTTTCTATAATCTGTCTCATCATTGTAGATCCAGGATATCCTAATTAATTGTGTCAAAGTTCAGAAATATTGAAATCAGTAAAAGTTTGATTTACTAAAGAATGTGCCGCAATCGTACTAATTTTTATCTAATACAAGTCATAAGATAAAATAATTTTTTTTTCAATAACACATGTCTGTCCAAAGACATTCTTGGTAATACCAAGATATTTAAGATTCAACTAATCCATTGTCTTGATATGATAATCATTTTCACAGATATCTTTAAAACTCAACAAGTATTTTTGGAACTTAGGATAAAACATAGCGTTATTTATGAGGGGTTTAGCTTCCTTAGAGAAAACTATAATGGTTCTTATGAAGCCTTAAATCAAACTAGAACCAGAAATCTTACTAGTATTTATTTGTCCATACTTAAATGAGAAAAATATTTCTCATTTTTAAATATTGTGTATGTTGTACTAGAATCAATTAAGAAAATATCTTCATAATTGAATAACTTGCTTTGAAAATTATTAATCTTCAAGTAAAATAACATATACAAAATAAATATATATTAAATATTAATGATGAATAAACTACAAAGTCAACTTTAAGTGGTATAACAAATTTGAGCAATTAAATATGCAATGTCAACTTTCATGGTAAGTATTGTTAAATTCTACTAGAAACTCACAAGTACAAAGATTCATTTTTCATGTACCTGTTAAAAAAAATAACAATACTAATAGTTAATTCATGTTAAACCAAATTTATAGGTTATTTGATTAAATGTTTCTCTATAAACATAATCCAGTGATCTATATTATATGACATCCAAAAAGATGTAGGAATTAAGATTATAACTTAATGTTATAATGCAATGCTCAATTTTTTTCTTTCATAAGTAGATAGTGAATTGCAATATTAAAAATTGATAAGATCAAATAAAAAATAAATTACTAATAAACTTATGATAATATGACTAAAACAAAAGTACTAATTAAAAAAATTTAGAATAACTTAAGTGTAAATTAACATTATTTCATTACACTACTATTGCTAACAAATAATAAAAGTTATTCACTCTTCCATATCTATAGAACCATCACCAATCAGGTGATCTATCTTTTCTTCAGGGTACTCGAAGAAATCTGCTACATCTAAGTGAGCGATGTCAACATGATTTTCAGAGATAAAATAAGCTTCAAATTTTTTTTGCTTTCTTCTTTAGTGATGCTTGATAAAACTTAATCAAGTGTTTGAGAATACGACAGTCACGTGCATAGTGTCCTTTTGCACCACATCAAAAATAAATACATGCTCCAACTGCTTCAAATTTCTCATTCTTTTCTTGTTTCTTTTGTTGGTGCCATTACTTTGATGAATGATTAATATCCAAAACATGATTTCTTTCTTGATCATAATCGCAATCACGACCATATCATGTCGAAGTTCATGGCCAGACCCACAATCTTTTTCACATCTAACATGGTGGGCATATACCTCATTCATTTCAGGAAATGGTGTTGATTCAGTAGGTTTAAGCTCATGATTTTTCATTAACAAATCGTTATTTTATTCAGCCATGAGAAGATAAAAACTTAGTTCAGAATACTTCTCGAAATCTTTCTTTCGATATTGTTGTTGCAAGAGCATATTTGAGGTAAGAAAGATGGAGAGTGTCTTTTCTATCATGTCAACATCATTAGTAGTCTCTCCACATAATTTCAACTGAAATTTTTTTTTGAACATAGTAGAGTTGTATTCATGAACAAACTTATAACCTTAAAATCTCAGATGAATCCAATTATATTGTGCTTTTGGATGGCCATTCTTAGATGATCATACTTTTCTTTTCGGCTATTTTACAAAATAAGTGGATCCTTAATTAACAGTAAGATATTTAATTTTAAAAATTTTGTCAATATGATAACGAAAAAATATCATAGCCTTAGTACGATCTTGATTTGATGTTTTATTTTCATTTTTAATGGTGTCTCCAAGGTCCATAACATCTAAATGAATTTCAACATTCAATATCCATGAAAGGTGGTTCTTGCTCAAATTTTGAAGGGCAACGAACTCAAGTTTCGTAAGATTAAGCATATTAGAATGAAGAGAAAATAATATCTTAGACTTCAAATTTTGAAATAGTAAAATCTCGTACTAATAACGTATTATAAAATAACAAAGTAAAGAAATTGAGAAACGGATGGCTGAATCTTTTGTTAATTTTTATGTGTATATAAAATGGAGATAAAGGTATGCCTTTAATTTTTATGTTTATTAATTTTATTTTTAAAAATTTAAATTTAATTATTAATACTTTATATAATTATAATAGAGATAGTGTTAAAAAAAAATAAACTTCACTTAATTTTATAAAATTAAAATAATTATACTATATCGTAAGGGGATGAAGTACACTAAAACGAACAGAGTAATTAAATTACCACAATGCGGCATATGAAACAGAACGTGGATGCGGTTGCCCTAAATTAAAAAAAAAAAATTAGCATTACGAGTACAAAGAATATTTTCTAATAGACTATATATTTTTAAATTTAAAATCACCATATTCCACTATACTAAAGTCTTACTTGCTTAGATTATAAAAAAAATTCTAATGAAAGAAAATTTGTTTCATTGGCCCTACACCTACTAAAAAGAATAGAGGTTAACGCGGCGATTTTTGATTGTATGCAATATGCATGCTTTTAAAGTTTCAAGAATTAGAATTATCAATAGAATGTTCTGGTTTTCAGTAAGAGCCCGTTTGGGATTGCTCTTACAAGATTACTTATTTAAGAAATATTTTTATAAAATAAAAATATTTTTTAAAAAAGTAATTTATATTAGTAAATTCATTTAAAAAATATTTTTGATAAATAAATTATATTTAAATAATTTTTTTCAAGAATTGCTTTTTTGAAACAAATGATCAAAATGACATGTATCAATAGACTTTTACTACTAAAATCAATTTATAGAAAAAAATTATTTTAAATATCTATTATAATATTTTTAATTAAAATTTTATTTTATTTGATTGAAAAACACGTACTCTAAAATTTTCAATCAATATTTATATACATAAATACATAAAAAATATTAATAATTATATATTACTTAAATAATTTAAATATCACTTTAAAATATCAAACAAAAATAAATATAAAAATTATTTCATAAATTAAATTATTATTTATGCAAAAATTAACGGAAAAAATAATTAGTCCTTCATACATCACAAAATTCTCAATGATTTCATCCCAAATTTTACTATGTAATATCTCCATACTAGTAGAAGGTTTGTCTTGTATTTCTGAAGGTATACCAAAAGGCTCATCTCCTTCTTCATATATGTAAATTACATGGTAAAATGTGTCACTTTTCATGAATTATTTATTTAAAATTAAATATTCGAGAAAAAATTTACAAGTGTTGTCAAAATATCATTTATTCTTGTAACGTGATTCATCTGTCATTATTCTTGTAATTATGTAATAGCTCTGAAGTCTTTGGCATAGATATGAACTTTTTAAATATGGATATGAGAGAAGTTAGTACAAAAAGTAATAAACTTGAAGAGGTTGATATACCTCTAAATCTTGATTTATTAAATAAGTGGACTATTTTCAAGGTGGATATAAAAACCATTTATGAACATGATTTCTTTGATAAAGTTCTTCATAAGCAAATTATAAAAAACTACTGAACAGTCTTTAGTATTAAATGCGGATGACCAGACTATTAGACTGTTAAATAAACGGGATATTGATATGTATAAACGCCATTATAATTTCATGCATATAGGAATGGTTCAGCTTGCATTTAAACCACTAACCGTTAAAGGGTTACCAGAGACATTTCTAGCTACACTAAGGGACGCTAGAAATCTAAATTTTAGACAGTCTCTTATGGGTTCAATTGATCCACTATAGATTATGGTCCAGTATATTTTAACACCCAACCAAATTTACAATTATCTTTGACTAATGCGAATATCCTTGATGCTCTAACTTTGAATATAAAAACTCATGGTTATAACTATGCCCCTGGTTCTGAGTTGATCTGTCTTTCATATAAAATTTATTATAGATTATTAACTACTTTGAACCCAAGATGCAAACTGATAGATGATGCATCCAATCAGACCCTATTGGTCGAAACAAACTTTGTAAGATTCAAAGTCACCACCAGGAGACCTATCAAATGGGATGAAATTAATTTTCCTGAAATATGAATCTTAAATTCGGTTACTTCTCCGAATCAAGTCACGGATGATGTGACAAACTCTGAGTTATCTTATGTAACTCAAAATTTAGATGGACAGATTTTTCTTTAATTTGACAACAAATCTACGGTTTATAACCGACATTCCTTTTCTATGCCTAAATTATTGTCTGCTATACATCGTATATCTCCTATTGAACCAGTTTATGGTCCGGTTAGGAATCGTGCAACATCTTTACATACTATTGATTTTGCATCTATACATGCATCTAAATGTTTTGTAGAAAAGATTAAAATCAATAATAAAACAAATATTGTTTAAGATAGTGATAATATCTCTGATAGGGATAATCCAACTCCTTCTGAAATGGAGTTCGATGTTAACAGTGTTTAATATGATTTCATACCAAATCCAAATTGATTTTAGTCTTGGTTTCTAGGCAAGGAGTTATATTAAAAAAGATTTTTTGGTAAAAAATGAAATTGATTTAGAATTTGGTTCTTTGAGACTTATAGTCCAGATGAACTAAATAATATTTCTCAAGAATTTTATGAGATGTATGCATTGCATAATCAGATCGTGTGCTTTATGCTGTGGTTCATAATCACATATTTACCATTATATATTAAGGTGTTGGAAAGATCTTACCAAGATGCGAGTGGTAATATTCTTCAAACTATTTACCCTCCTCAATCACCTTTTGTATTACCTAATAATACTGGTGTTACTTTTTCCGCCTTTCAAAAATTCATTGATAATGAAATTGGTAAAGTAACTATTACAGAAATAAATAATCTGATTGCTCAGAACAATTATTTTAGTCTTTATGTGAAAGTTTTGGGAGAACATATTTTTTCTCCTGATTAAAAACTTGATGAATTGATTGAGATGGTGAAATAGCTTAGTGTTAGTCCAAAGTCATCTGATATTGTTTCCTCTTTAGAAAGCAAGAAGGAAGACTTGACAACTAGACTTTCTATTCAGAGACCTCTAGATATTGAGGGATTTGAAAAATTGTCTCACATTGAAGAATTGGAAAAATTGCTTAATAAGAAGTTTTCCTGTTTAAATATTAAACCCATTGATTTGTCTAATACTTTCACTGATAGCATGAAATCTACTCCAGATATGGGAAATGAAATCTACTCTGAACTTAATAAGCTCAGAGGTATGATTAAGAAGTAAACAAGGAAAAAATATGATGATATACCCCGCAGGAATTCTAACTATTATCCGTGTCCAACTCCTCAAGATGTTCTGATAGAGGAAAGAGATTGAAATCAAACTAATTTGTCGTATAGCGTAGATGCAATTTATGAATGAAACTTTGATGGCTTATCTTAAAGGCAATTATCTGTCCATGTTTATCAAATGTTAATGTATTCTACTATAGCGAAAGCTACTGTATTTGTCGAGAATCGTTAAAGACGTACATATGTAACTATTTGTAAAATGATTGTTGGTAATTTTACTGGCCAACTTCGTGGATGGTAGGACAATTTCTTAGATAATAATAAAAAATGCAATATTTGAAGCTAAGAATTCCACCCCTGGTGTTGATAACCTAGGAATAACATTAACTGCGGGTAGAAAAGATGTTGTTTATACTCTTATGCTTATTATTATTGAATATTTTTTGGAGGTAAATTTACCAATCAATATGAAAATACTCGAACACTCCTAAATGGTCTTACATGTAGGATCTTAGGAGAATTTATATGGTATAAAGACACCTTTCTAAGAAGGGTCATAGATTTACCCGAAAGTTAGTATGAACATTGGAAGGCGAAGTTCATAGATGGTCTTCCTTCTTTATTTGCTGAAAGGGTTAGAAAGGAGATCAGGGGCTCAGATTCCTATGGTGAAATATCCTATGAAAATTTTACTTATAGTCAGCTAATAGTAGCCTGTACTCAGCAAGGTTTATCTTTGTGCAATAAGTTAAAATTGGCTAGACAAATTAAGCTTGATAAGCTTAAAGAAAAATCCCAATTAGGAGATTTTTGTGAGCAATTTGGTATGGACAAATCAACTTCTTCTTCTCAGGAGAAAGGTAGAACAAATTCCAATACTAAATCTGATAATCCTTATAAGAAAAAGAGATCTAGATATTGGTCCAAAGAAGAGCGTGAAATTTGTAAAGCCCATCGTAAGTCTATCAGATTTGCGAAGAATAGGTCCAAAAGTGATCTCACAAAAATTAAGTATTACAGATGTGGTAACCTAGGATATATTGCTCCTAACTGCAAGCTCCAAAAGCTTTAGTCTTTAGGTCTTGCTGATGATATTCATGATCAAGTATATGGTTTGTTATACACTTTTGGTTTTGAGTCTGATTATACTTGTGATTCTGAATCTGAAAATGATGTCAAATTGACTGATTCATCTGATAGTGATTATGCTAATTTGAATATTTATGCTGACTGCAATAGTGATAATTGTGTTTGTGATGAAGCTTTTTATAAATTGCAATCACAGTTTGAAGATTTAGATTTGAATGTTCAAACTCTCACTGCTGATAGCGTTTTTGAGTTATTAAAAGAAGTTTTCGATGAAAAACTTTGTGAAAAATTATTAATTTTGCTACAAAAAAATCTATTGATAGCGCCCCTAGTACTTCTAAAACTGCTGATAGCATTCATGTTACTCAAAGTACTGATAATAATTATTACATGCCTTATTCGTTAGCTGAGGTTAATAGACGTCTTGCTATAAGTCAATTACCCAGCAAAGATACATCTTTCAACGATTTAAAAATTGAGGTAGATAACCTGAAAAAAGAGATTATATCCCTAAAATAAAACCAAATGATTTGTGATCACCGAATTACAAAGATTGAGAAAGATACTTCTCACTATGATGTTTCTTCCAGTTTCAAAGGGAAGGAAAAAGTGTCAGAAAATGATGACAATGACATTGTCCTTATTCAAGATCTTAATATACAAAATGACTATTTTCTGGGAATGATGCAAATTGTTACTGCCCATAAATGGTATATTAATTGCACTATAATAATTGATAATGATTTATCTGTAACTAATATTGCCATGATTGATAATGGTGCCGATGTTAGTTGCATTCAAGAAGGTTTGATTCCAACTAGATATTTTCATAATACTACATATATTGTTGAGTTTGCATCTGGTCATACCCTTGATATTAGTTATAAATTGCCTAATGCACATATTTACTGAAATAAGGTATGCATTCCGCATTTCTTCTTTTTGATGAAAAATCAATTATATCCCCCAATTATACTTGGGACACCTTTTATAAATGCTATTTATCCTTACACTCATATTGATGCTAAGGGATTCTCTGCTACTTATAAAAACAAGGAGATATCCTACCCTTTTGTTACAGATCCAGTAACTAGGAATATAAATGCTTTAATTGACATAAAGCAAAGACTTGTTAATTTTCTTCAACTTGAAATATTTAGCATAAATATTGATGATACCATTAAAATTTGCTAAGATTCAAGAAAAATAAAAATAATTTCCAAGCAAATGATTGTTGAGGTATGTGCTGATTATCCCAATGCTTTTTTAGGATCGCAAACAACACATTGTAACTCTTTCATATAAAGATGATTTCTGCAAAGATAATATTCCAACGAAATCTAGACCCTGTCAAATGAATGCAGAGTTAGTAGAATTCTGCAAAAAGGAGATTGATAATCTCTTTCAAAAAGGTTTGATAAAACATTCTAAATCACCATGGTCTTGCACTGCATTTTATGTGAATAATGCTGTTAAAAAAGAGCGTGGTACACCGAGGTTAGTGATGAATTATAAACCTCTTAATAAATTTTTAAAATGGATTAGATACCTTATTCCAAATAAAAAAGATTTATTGTCCATATTACATGATGCCAATATATTTTCAAAATTTGATTTAAAATCTGATTATTGACAAATTCAGATATTTAAAGAGCACACTTATAGAACTACTTTCAATGCCCCATTTGGATAGTTTGAATGAAATGTGATGTCTTTTGAATTAAAAAATGCCCCTTCTGAATTCGAGAAGATAATGAATGACATTTTAAATCTATATATGGATTTCATTATTGATTATATTGATAATATTCTTGTGTTTTCTAAAACATTAGTATTTCATTTTAAACATCTTGATATATTTAAAAATATTGTAATACAAAATGGTTTGGTGATATCTAAACCAAAAATGAGTTTATTTCAAACAAATATTCGATTTTTAGGTCATAATATTTGTCGAGGGAAGATAGTCCCTATTCAGCGTTTTCTTAATTTTGCTGAAAATTTTCCAGTTGTCATCACTGATAGAACTCAATTGCAACGATTCTTGGGTAGTTTGAATTATATATCCCTATTTTATGAAAATCTGTCAAGAAATTTAGCCCCCTTATATGATAGGCTAACAAAAGGATTTTAAGGTTCCTGGACTGATAGTCACACAAACCTTATTAAACGTATTAAGTAACGGGTCAAATCTTTGCCTTGCTTAACCCTAGCTAATCCTACTTGGCTAAAAATTATTGAAGTTAATGCCTCTAACATTGGTTTTGGTGGAATACTTAAGCAAGTTAATCCCCATAATAATACTGTGCGATTAATTCGATTTCATTCCGGAAAATGGACTGATAGTCAAAATAAATATGCAACGGTTGCACATTAAATATTAACCATTGTTAAATGTGTTCTTAAATTTCAGGATGATTTATATAATCAAAATTTTTTAATTAGAACTGATGCCCAATCAGTGAAGTATATGTTTAACAAAGATTTTACACATGATGCTTCAATATTAATGTTTTCAAGGTGACAGGCTCAACTAGCCCCCTTTGATTTTGAGATTCAATATAAGAAAGAAATTGATAATTTCCTACCTGATTTTTTATCCAGAGAATACCTCAATGAAAAATGAATTTTTGCTCTCATTTTCTCTCTGAAAAATTATTAATCACCATTATAAAGGTACTTTCTTTAAACGCAGATATGCATATTCTTATAATTGAAAAAATCATCCATGAACTAATAGAAGATGAATTTGCAGTCTTCAATTATGATAAAGTTAGAGTTGAAATAGATTGGTATGATATTGATTTATCTGACTAATCTATTATGTGCAGCATGACTATAGATCCACCCTGGCAAATGGCCAGTGGAAGAGGCAGAGGCAGAGGAAGATACTCCTTTAGGGGAAGATCTGCCCCCTCATCAAAGCCTCAGGCATCATCATATGCTTCATCATCTAATGCCCCAGTGATACGATGGGGAAATATGTGTTTGATAAACTCCAAGATTTTGTAGATAGGTGAATTTTCATCTTCACAATTGATCCATCTAGAAGATATTCCAGAGGATCATCCATTATATGGACAATTACAGTCATATCTAACTGCAAAGCAAGCAGATACATTTGCTAATATTACAAAAGAAAATGCTGATAGAAAACCTTATGAACAAATCGATAATAGAGATCTGATAGTTCTTATTGAAAACTCTAAAATTTAGAGGCAACATGAACCGTAGAAGATAATCCATAAATATTTGATTCCTAACCTTTATTTTGTAGGAGATTCATATAAGACTTGTACATATTATGAGACAATTCTACTATCTACTGGAAGTGCAGAAATTGAAAATTTTCTAGATTATGATGGAGAACCAGATGTGCATGGGTTCTCAAAAATGGTGATTAGAAATATTGTTACTCTTGAAGATTGGGGTACAACCTTAATGGTAGAAAGGTAGATGAAAATGAAAGCTTCCAAGATTAATTTCACATATTGGGACTATATTAAGGCCTTCACCAAGACCTTATATTACAATAATAATAAACGTAAACACACATAGTTTATTAAGATTTGTGCGAAGATATTCGATGAAAAAATTCCTACCTGGTTCATTAATTGGTGGTCATATCATGACCCAACTACTCAGATATTACCTGATTCATTTTTAAAATTATACAAAAAATGGACAAAAGTATCTCCATTTTTGACTGAGTTATATCACTCAGATCATGTATGCAATTTGGACAAGATTGACCCGATGTACTTCTTTATTGAATTCTCCATTCCATGAATTCACAAATGGAGTGTTGAATTCAAATTTACTAAGGAACAAATACCTTGCCTCTATAGGGTATTTTACAATAATTTTTGGGACAACTAATGTGCAAGGACCCAATACTAAAAAATTGAATGGGCAAGAGCTTTCTGATACCATTGACAATAAAATTCAGGAATATACAAATGCTTCTTAGAAAAATATTGTTGAGGACAAATCATTAGAACATATTTCCAGAAGAATTTCTACATATGATGGAGATAGAATTCAAATGATAGAACAACATCTGAAAGAAGTTCGTAAAAATCTTATGAAGACTGTCGAACATCATTTAGATACATCAATAAAAAGCATCACCAGCGATAATATTTTAGGGGATGATCAAGATTCTCAACCTATTGATTCAGAAGATACTTTGAATGAGGAAGCCATTGCAAGAACGGAGAAATTTCTCCACTAATTCAAAAAAGGAAAGGATAAGGTTTAGAAGAGATAATGGGACCCGAATATGGGACCCTCTGTTACTATTTACACAGTAGATCCACTGTGTATAGGGACCCAGATGTGGGACCCATAAATACAATACTATTCATAGATTCTGTTATTTTCTATATATAGGACCTTCATTTGTTAGGGAAGGTTAGAAGAAAAATTTTCATTTTCTTTGTTTCTCTCTCTAAGTAGTTTGCTCTCCCCCCTCTCTTGTTGTAAATTCAAGGATTGAATAAAACAGGTAATATCCACTGTTATTTACTATTCCTGCCTTACATCCAACCATTTTCAAGGTAATTAGTTTTTTTTAGTACCGTAATACTTTCTTCCTCTCTCCAGCCGTGACTATGTCTGGCTAAAACTTTTCATATCTATGTTAGAGATCTAACTTCTCTTACATATTAGCTATGAAAGATCCAGACTCTATCAAAATATAAAGAAATTTTTTTATAGCTTCTTGACTTGGTTCCGAAATGGTTGATACAGTCGAAATTAGTACTTCTTATGATGGCTTTGTCTTAGTGACTACGTCTAGCAAGCCGTGAATTTTAAGCCCATAATGATGGAGAAAAGGGCGTCTCTCTTCATGGTTAGATTCGCTAGACACATAGGCTCATCCTATGTATGTATTAATTTTCTGATAGGCCCCTTGGTCAGGTAAAAGGTTTTTCATACAGTTATTAAATTATTTGAAATTCTTTTATATTTCAGTTGATGCGTCGGTTGGTTTTCTAGGCTTTCCGATATTAATTCATTGGTCTGGTAGGCCATGCGGATTACCACCTGCCTATATATATATATTAGTGTGTGTGTGTGAGAGAGAAAAAGTGATAGGGATATTTTAGTCATGAAAAAAGAAATTTTCTACTTTTGCTTCTACTTTCTTTGAAAAATAGAAATGTTTTGCTTCTTTCCAAAAGCAGAAAAACTACTTCTACTTCTTTTTAAAAGCACTTTTGCAAATTTACCAAACACCATTCTTTTTAAAAAATAATTTTTTTTCAAAAGAAGTACTTTTCTTTGGGAAATAAGCAATCCTAAACAGGCACTAAGTTGATTTGCTATTTTAAAAAGATATGTATGCAACTAGTAGCTAGTTTCTTCTTCCCTTTAATCTCCTTTGAAGTTTTTTATTTTTTCCACTTATATCTTAATTGATATTTGTTATCGATATTGGCCTCTTCGTCTCTTCCCAATTTTCTTGATTGTTATTATTTTTCAGAATTTTTTTAGATATCTTCAGGAATCCATTCCCCTTTCCTCTTGCGAGCATTTTTAGTACACAATATTTTTTTTTTTATGTATCTTTAGGTCTTCCTAAGCATATATTGGGAAACCCTCATGACATTTTTTACAATGCAATGGGTGTGTGTCGTAATAATCAGAAATCATATAATCGATCATATCATCTTAATCATAACTAGGTCGAAGGCAAACGTTTCATAGTCAACCTGCCTATTAAAATTTTTATGGTTAATTTTTAATCTTTTTTGGTTTATTTTCCCACATGTAAATGAACGAAATATAATAAAATTATGTGTATTTCTTGGCAGCGAGAGAGACGATGTTTGAATGAACATGTAGCCTGAAAAAACCCAGCAACTATTTGCATAACCAAAAAACCAAAATTCATGTTATAATCCAAATATAACCCATAACAAATTATCCCGCAAAAATTTTACTTCCAATCATCTCCATCATTGAAAACAACCTAAGGTATAATCTATCTCCTCAATTCTCCGCTATACACATTCCCATCAAATAACACGCTAGAAATGCAACATCAATTTCACTCACTTTCAATGTTTCATTCTCTCTATTAAATGGGTTCCAACCCTTTTTTGATTTACGCAAATCAAAACAATCCAAAATTTCTCTCTTTACGAAAAAAGAATCAACGAGCTATGGATTCATAACCGTTTCATTGAGAAATGGATATGGATGTGAAACGCTCTTAACAATACTAATAGGTTCTTTAGAATCATGATAAGATGTATAAGCTATAAATAAATATAATCAATAAAACAACGTATTTATACGTCATTTAAACTCCAATATTTCCTTCTAATTAGTGAAATCCTAGATGAATTTTATTTCATTATTCTCTACAATTCTCTCCATATATATTTATTTTTATTTTTTTGTAGAAAAAAGTAGATCAGATTGAAAAATTGAGCCATAATTCCCGCAATTGTGTGTGAAAGGAGAAAATGGAGGGCGGCGGGTTTAATTACCTGATTTGTGAATCTTACTTTTTATGTGATTTGATCATTTTTTTTCTTTATCGTAGTTGTTACAAATTGATTATAGGGAGCGGGCATGATTGGCACAGTTCCCAATGTCTTTGGAGGGATTTTGAGAGAGTTTGAGGTGTTTTGAAGCTTTAAAAGTTTCCTAGTTATCTTTGGTTAGCATTTATTGATCTAAGCATATGGCAATTTGGACAGTTTCATTAGATTCAAGATATCGAATTTTTGTTAGTAGCAGGGTTGGTTTGAATTCGGGGCCTTTAGTTGGCATTTCGATCCTTCATTTGAAAAATTTGTGGAGGGTCGGGGGTTAATTTGTTGAAAACAATCTTATTTTGAAATGTGATGATGTCATTTAGTTCGAAACATCGAAATAAGCCTAGTAACATATATGGTTTCTTTCTATGGAGTTCTGATCAAATTCTGAGGGTCCAGTCGGAGCATTATTAGCTTGCACCAAAATTAGCACTTGCTTTTATCTGATGTTGCCGCTTAAGCAGTAGCCTCTTTAGCGTCTAGACATCGCTTAAAAGTTAGTCACTTAAGCGACCACTATTGTATATAAACCACATTTCATGATTTTCACCATTTTTGGAGTTTGGCTTCGTATTTGGGCAATTTTTAGGATTTTCATCACCATTTGAGATTGAGTAAGCTCCAAAACTTTGTTTTTATTACTTTACTTTGAATCATAACATCAAAACACTCTTTGTTCTTTGTTTTAACATGAGATTTTAAGGATTTTTTGGAAAAGCTTAAAAATATACTTTCTTTAATTTAGACCTCATTTTAAACTTGTTTTCGCATGAATTTTCAACTATAGATTCCTTTAACCTTGGATAATGTATTTCTAAAATAAAATTTCAATTTTATTTCTTCCGTTTCTGGACTAGTTTTTCAAGCCCGTTTTAGATTTGACTTAAATATGGTCAATATGAGTATCATTAGTTTTTTTAATGCATAGATGATATATTTAGTTGTTGTAGTTGATCTTGAGGTCATTCGAAAGGGAAAGGTTCATATTGAAGAACTTTAAGGTTGGATTTTGTCATTTCGAGGTAGGTTATGACTTAACTTTCTTCAGACTGGTTTGGGTAGTTAATGAATAAGTAAAACTTGCTATGGACTGGGGACAATAACAATGAAATGTGATTTCTGAGCTATTATATATTGCGTGATGCCCGTGTGAGCATTTATTTTTTGATGTTGTTGACTCATGATATTATAGTGTTGCCAATGCGTGGATACTATTTGACATCATTGACTTTATTTATGCATCCGACTACCTTATTTCTTAATATGATGCCAGTCCAGGGGCTTAAATAGATATTATAGGCTTTATTGAGTACTGTTTGCCTTTATCATGATAAAAATGATCGTGTTATGGGTTGTTATGATATTAATAATATCTTACATGCATATTTATTCCAATGGTTCCTCTATAAAATTGATATCATAATTATAACATATTGAGTTAATTTTGGAGCTTACTTGTATCTTTATACTGATTTGATTGTGAGCATTATATCCCCATTGCATACATACAAATTTATGCAATTTCGGTACCATTGAGGAATTGATTTTTGAAAGAAAATGATATATTTTTGAAATGCCTAGACAAAGGAATGTGCCCGTTAGGTAGATTGAGACATGAGATTGAGATTAATTGAAATTTGAGATAGTATGGGGGTTGTGAATCCCCATGGGTTCTATTTTGTGAGCATCGAGGCTAGATATGTGTCAGAAAGTCATGAGATGACTTTTAACTATTTACTTCATTATTCATAGCAATGTATTGCATTTGCACATCATGTGTTATTTCCACGTGTTATTTGTTATGTATTTATCTTCTGTATATACTTTCATGTACACTTGTTCTTTTTGCTGTAGAGATGGTGCGAGCTACTGTTTAAGAAATTTTATGCTTGCATATTGAGTGGTCATAGTATTTTATTTACTTATCATATTTTCTACTTTGCTCAGTCGACCTGTGATACCTACTGAATACAAATAGCCATACTCACTCCTACTATGCCTTTTTGGTGTAGATCCTAGAACAAGTACGACATATGAAGGCTGATTCATACAGTTGTGCTGGTGATTCTCGAGATACTAGACTACTTTAGGTTTTTGATAGTTGACTCTAAGCCTTCTCTATCTGTTTGTTGTCTTTATTTTCTCTTTTGAAGATGAACTGTGTATTATTCAGAATTTTAAATTGGTAGATGCTCTTACACTTGTGACCCTATTTCTAGGTTTCTTATGGTATTTTGTTCAGACTCCCGTTATATTGTACATGTGTTGACCTGACTTCATTTTAGAAGTCTCATTTTTTCTAACTTGTATATTATTCCATATTTCTTTTCTTTTTGGGGTGTTTGACTTATTATGAATATTGGGCCATGATAATGCCATCATGACCTTAATTTTTGGATCGTAAAAAATTGATATCCGAGCTAAGTTCATCTCATAAGTGTAAGAGAGGTATGTCTAGTAGAGTCTTATAGATTAGTACATAGATGTTCATATCTATATTTGGGAGGCTATGAAATATCTTTAGGAAAAATAACTCTAATTTTATTCCTCATCGAGCTGGTTGTTCATACCCAATATTCTAAAATTATATTCCATTTCTATTCTTTTCTGCATAGATGGTGAGACTATGTCTAGAGATGTTAAGAATATTGAGCTGGCACCTAATAAAGGAGCCACAATTAGAGGATGAGGCAGGGATCATGGTTATCCAGAGGTAGAGGACGGGCACGAGGAGCTTCCCCAGCCAGAGGACATACTAGAGAGGCCTCTCTTGAGCCTGAGGTTGTGTATACCAGAGAGATAATTATCATATAGGGGGCGCAGGGCTATCTCAAGTTCCTTAGAGTTCATTAATACTCTAGTGCTTCGAGATTTGTTGATTCGCTTTGTGAGTTGCTTGGATGGTGTTCTATTGAGTGTACCTAGTTTTTCTCAAACTTTGAGTAGTGTTTCACCATTTGTACCGACATCTTCTTATAGTATTCGTACTTCAAGGGTACAACCATCATCTACGGTACCCCCGTTTGTGAATTCAGTGACTGTCAGACTTATTATTTTTCCAAATGCTTTGGTACAATGATGTCTTCGAAAGATCAGAAGAGGTTTTGAGAGGTTTATTTATTTGGCTCCTCCCAAGTTTGGTAGAGCAATTGGCAAAGATGCCTTGAGTTTTTCATCTACCACCAGGATAAGTTATATAATCTTGATATATAGGGATTGATAGAGGTCTTTATCTAGTTATGGCCTTTGGGTTGACTGCTATTGCTTAGGCTTAATTTTTTAAGGCATTCTTAGAGAGGTTTGTGGTGTATAGCTTAAGAGATCAGGTGAGTGGTGAGTTTGATTACTTAGAGTAGGGCTCTATGTCTATTTTTAAGTATGAGGCACACTTCCATACTCTATTCAGGTATTCAGCCACCAATATTTTCACTGAGTCAGAGAGGATTCATAAGTTTAAAAAAGATTAAAATTTGGCTATTACCTAGATGGTTGCTTCAGGCTTTTTACAAGTATTATTGAGCATGCCAATTTGACTGAGTCTATTACCCAGGATACTCAAGAAGGCACCAAGAAGGTATTGATAAGGTGATTTTAGTAGACACACCTCTCAAGGCAAAGATTTCTCTAGCAGAAATTTCCATGGTTATCATGGTAGGTTGGTTCTAGCTAATTTGCAGGAATTAGGTGATAGACCTTCAAGTTCAGCAGTTTCAGATAGACAGACATCAAGTCAGGCGAGTGGAGGTTTTAGTTTCAGTTCATTAGGCTAGGGCAATCATTTTAGTTCTTTCGATCCCTCCCAATATGATTCTAGTAGCAGAGAGTGTTTTGTATGTCATTAGATTGGCCATTACATGAATGATTGTCCTTGATGTGCACTGGTCCCTGCCCAGCAAGGTTCTTAGCTTTACTTTGCCATAATTCTATATTTGCATCCAAAAGTGGTTCATAGAGTGGTAGGGGTAGTATTAAAGATCTTGAAAAGGAGATTAGAGAGCTCGTGGTAGTGGTTATAGGGTTTCTTATTCCAGAACAAATATGGATAGTGTTCTGCTATACTTGGAAGACCCGAGGCAGAGGCCTCTGATGTAGTCATTATACGTATCGTCCTAGTTGCTACAGATCTACTTCCATATTATTTGACCCTGGATTTACATTCTCCTATATGTTTACATATTTTTTTTCTAGTTTTGATTTTGCATATGAGCCCCTTGATATGTCTCTTCATATTTCTACCCCCTTAGGAGATTCTTTATTTGTGGACCGAGTGTACCAATCTTGTGCGGTTACTTTGCAAACCATGTGACTTGGGTAGACTTGATTATCCTAGATTATGATTGATTTTGATATTATTTTGTATATGTACTGGTTAGCTCCTATCATGCTATTTTGGACTGTTGTGCTAAGACCGTGACCTTAGCTACATCGGATGTGCCAAGGTTAGCTTGGAAGGGTATGCTTAATTTGGGTCTGAAGGGAGTTATATCTTTTCTACATGGTCGTACATAGTACAGAAAGGGTGTTTTTCTTATTTGACCTATGTCTTTAATATTATTGTTGTCCCACAGCCTTCTATGGATTATATGAACTTTGTCCATAGTTTATAGATGTGTTTTTTATGGATTTGCCCGGTATGCCTTCGGATTTTGATATCAATTTTGTTATTGTTGTGGAGCCAGACACTAGCCTATTTATATTTCTTCATATAGGATGACCCCGATCGAGTTGAAATAATAAAAGGAGCAATTATAGGATTTATTGAGTAGGGAGTTCATTAGACCTACTATATCTTCTTGGGGATGCTCCAGTCTTGTTTGTCGAGAAAAAAGATGGTTCTATGAATATGTGTATTGATTATAGGCGATTGAACAAAATGACAGTTAAGAACAGGTATCCTCTTCCTCACATTGATAGTCTTTTTGGACAACTTTAAGATGCTTCGGTGCTTTTCAAGATAGTCACTAGTTGATGATTGAGTTTTGGATGTTTAGTACATGGCTTTTCAGACTTGATACAGTCATTATGAGTTCTTGGTTATGTCTTTTGGGTTGACCAATGCTCCTACAATGTTCATAGAGTTTATGAATCGAGCATTTTGATCATATCTCAACTTTTTTGTGATTGTTTTCATAGATGACATCTTGGTTTATTTCAAGAATTAGGCCGATCATATGAAGTACTTGAGGATTGTACTTTAGAGGTTGCGTGATGAGAAGTTGTATGCTAAGTTTACAAGTATAGGTTGGTTGATTCTTTATCTTTCCGAGGTTATGTGGTGACCAAGTATGATATTATGGTTGACCTGGCCAAGATAACAATAAATTGTGTTTGGGCTAGACCTACTTCTCCTACCGAGATTCAAAGTTTCATTAGTTTGATGGGTTATTATTAGCATTTTGCAGAGGATTTCTCATCTATTGCGGTTTATTTAACCAAGATGACTGAAAAAAGATAGTGTTTCAGTGGTCAGATTCTTATGACAAGCTCTTCCAAAAGCTCAAGGAGTTGTTGACTTTGACCTCTACGTTGACTTTGCCTAAAGAGTGAGCGGATTTTACCATATTTTGTGATGGTTCTGGTGTTGGTTTAGGTGTAATGTTGATGTGAAAGGGTAAGGCAATTGCTTATGGGTCTCTTTAGTTGAAGTCTCATGAGAGGAAATAACCTACCCATAACTTAAAGTTGGCGGTCATAGCATCTGTATTAAAATTATGGCGGCATTACTTGTATGGAGTTCCTTGCAATATTTTTTTAATCATAGTAGCCTCTTGTACTTCTTTAATCAGTGATATCTTAATATGAGACTACGGTGTTGGCTTGAGTTGCTTAAGGATTATGATTTCATTATTCTTTATCATCCGAGTAAGGCTAATGTAGTTGTGGATACCTTGAGTCGGAAGTTGATTAGTATGGTGAGTTTAGCTCATCTCTCGAGCCAGGAGTGACTTTAGCCTTAGAGGTTCAGTCTTTAGCTAACCAGATTTTTATGCTTGATATTTCGACATTCAAATGTGTTTTAGCCTTTCTTAATGCTAGATCTTCTTTAAAGGAGCATTTTCAAGCTCACTAGTTTGATGATGATAGTTTGATACAAGCCAAATCGGTGACAAGCTTTCTAATCCCATGTTCAAAGTCAACACAAAGGGATCAAAACCATGGTCATACTAAGGATATAACGACATGTTCAAAAGACCCCTTTGGAGATCTTGATTGAAAAATATCTAGTTTAGGAGATAGACTAGAACTAAGGAAAGCCATTAAAATGGTTGTCGAGGAGAAAAGAAGATCTAGACAAGATGCTAGAGTGATATGTACTCCAACATGCTCTAGCAGATGGTGACATCCGCCAAAGATGGGAGACCATGTCACACGTGCCTTGACATGCGCCAGTGGGTGCTCCATTTGCGTGGCAGCTATCTAATTTGTTATAAATGGGTTATTTTTGGGCCCATCTTTTTAATAAATGGTCCAAGCTATAAATATCTAGGTTTTCCCTTTCATTAGTTAGTTTTTGAATATTTGTGAATACACTTGAAAGTGTGAGGGGAAGGATTAGCTTGTGCTGAACAATCATTTGGAAAGGTTGGTTACTTGGGAGTTCGATTCCTTTATGATCTACATAGGAGTTAGGTGCTAATTAGGATTAATTGAATTGAGGATTTAGGGTTTAATATACCCTTTATTTACTTTTAGTTTTCTACTTTGTGTATATTTATCTATCTATCTATTTTCTTTCCATATTTAATTTCTCATTTCTCTTTTAGCCTCATTTCTTTGTTTTGTTTTTTGTTCGTTATCATTCGGTATCAGAACCAAGATAAGGATTGTTTTCACGATCTCAGTCTTGAGTTATGGTATTGAAATAAAAAATCAATAGAAAAATGTTTTTGAAAAATCTCAATTTTTTATTTTTTGGTTTTTGTGTTTTTGTGTTTTCTTGAATTTCTTATACTAGATTTGTGTACTCTAGTATTATTTGAGTCTAAATATAAAATATGAGCTTAATCAGAGTTGGTTTGAGGGTTCTACCATTGTTGAGTTATTTTTGAGGAAAGTGAAGTGTATTTTTAGATCTAGGAATTTTGTCTTGGATTTGAAGATTACAAGTTGTTGAAAAGTGTTCCCCATGACAAAGGAGCCCAGATATCGAATTTAAAGTGATTTCGAGTTAAAATGAGAGAGTCTGAATTTTGCAAGTTCACCATCCTTATGGTGCTTTTCATATTTTGAAGTTATTTTAATCCTCTGGAGCAATAGGTTGGGCTTTTAGGCTTAAAAACACTTGGTTTAGATTTGGGAGGTCGAAAGAAGCTCGTGGTTAAAATTTCATCCCATTTTGAGCTTGTTTGATCAAGGCTCAATTTTTGAATGTTCATGCATTCTTTATGATCTCGTATCTTATTGAAGAAGAACATTAAAAAGGGTGTGGTTTCATCCAAAAAGGAAAGGTAACAAGAAGGTGTACTTGTTTGTGCTAAAGGAAAAATCCAAGTGAAAAGGTACCAAAAAGGGCTTATAGAAGCTTAATTTTTGGAGACTCAGGCTAATTTGTCCGGGCACCTGTGCCCTCACCTGCCCACGCAGGTGGCCATACATGTCATTTTCCAGCATTTCTTGATATGCAACCCCCATCTTCCAGGACATGTCATGACCTGCGCCCTTATCTCACCCAACGCATCTCAACAACTCCAAATTCTATTTTGCTTAGGTTTCATTATCTTAGTTTTAGTTCTTGATTCCTAAATTTATTTCTTTATTCCTAAATAATTAACAACTAGTTTTTGATCTACTTAATTGATTAATTAGTCCTTGAGTCTATTTTTCTTTCTTCATTCATTTTTTGTGCTTTTCTTTTTTTGTTTCATTGTTATTTGTTGGTTCAAGTTCGTGTTTATTTGTTTGATTCATTTATTTTTCTTCAAACTAGAATCCATTTTGACCACGAGTAGCAATTGACACCATGTTTTCCATTGGAGTAGAAATTTTCTTTCAACGCAAACAACTCTTGTTGTGAGGAAAACAAAGGAGTGTAATCTAAGACATTGTGAGATTCATCTCTTAAGCTAACTTATTTGTTGTTTTTGTTTAGTGTTTCTTTTTGTTAGGTACATTGGTTGAGGAAGGGGAAATACCCAATTCCACTATTCAAATGACTTTGGCTTCTATCATGGAGAAGCTTAATACTATGGATAGCCAACTGGGATCGATGGATAACCTTATTGGATCAATAAATAACCATTTGAGGTCCACAGAAGGGGGTGTCCCATATTGGAAAGAACGTCCAAACTCCACCCTTTTTTTTACTTATCCAAATAACCAAAATCAACTTATTCAAGTTGATGGAGTAAAGAGAGAGGAAATTAAGCTCAAGAAAGGGAGTTATGTGAGAATTTTGAGCCAAGGAATGATTTAGAGGAGGAGGACAAGGAACACCTAGTTGTGGAACTTGTTAACCCCAAACCTTTATTGTATGCTAATCATGGTACTAGTATTTTTCCTTGTACCAATACTTCTCTTTTGTAGGTTCATGAGCAAATTCTCCCATAGGAGTATTCAAAGAAAATATCTCACGGGTGTAGGTTTGAAGAACTAGATAATTTCTTATATAAGGACTCCAAAGTTGATTAAGGGAGGTTAATCAAGGTCTTATGGATACTTTATGACAAGGGGTGAAGTATCTATCCCTATGGATCAAAATAAGGAGTTCCCTATCAAGGAAACTCCTACAAGAAATCAAGAGGACCGAGCATTGTCCAAGTTGGTGCATGGAACAAGTTTAGGACTTTATTTCCAAGGTATGTACCTACCTCCTCCTATTCCTTGTTATCTTTGAAGGCAAAATGATATTTTTCTCATATTGAGTAGACCCTTGAAATTGATTTATGTTATACCATACCATGAGATTATTTATCTCTCCAAGATTTATTCATGGTGTATGTCTTTTGTGCTTAAATTTTATGGGCCTTGTAATCTAGATGCCCAATCTATTTGTTGCTTTAGGAAGAGCTCCTGGTGTATACTTGATACACTACGCTAGTTTCCTAATCCTAGTCACACTTATGTGGTTGGAAAAGTTAAAGTGATAGGAAAGACTCTTAGAAGTATGCTAAATTCCATGAATAGCGGAAACCTAATTACTTGGGTATACCATTATATTTGGAGTGAATTGGCCCCTTATAGATCCCTTAATTCCTCTCATGGCATGACCCCATTAGTGAATACACTCCTTTTTGAAAAATTGCTTGAGGGGAAGAGTTGTGATGTGCTTAAATCGCCTTTTCTTATTTTCTTGTGGTCTTGTCTTTGAGAGAACTTTAGATGAGAATAGTGTCCTCAGATCTTTTCTTTACCTATGATGATAGTAATGTTTGTATTGAAATTACATCTTGTGTGAGCATGGGTTGTCTTGAAAGGAAGGGTAATTTGCATCCTAATGACTTGGATACATCCTTATTTGTTCAAACTTCTAATGACTTGATTACTAACTTTCTTGAGTGCTTTGCTACTCTTACATATAGAAACACCTTGGATGAGACTTGTCTTCTTCATACCTTTATTTACTACCTCTTTACATTTGATGGAGTCCGTGTCAATATTGGGTTTATTTTTAATAGATGGTGGGAATCCTTGGGTATGGTCTTATGGTGAGATAACCTTGGTATATCTTACAACTTTGGTAGTTTCTTTGTTTCAAGATGCTTCTTATAACCAACACCTTTGTGCATTGTATGATGGGTTCGTTTCATTAATGACAAAGTATCATTGGTTGTATATTAAATGTGTGCCCCCTTGATGCAAAAATATTATTGTTAATCTTTGTGATAACCCTCATACTTTAAGGATATATTGGTTTCTTGTTCACTTTATATGTTTTTAGGATTTGGATTCGAGATGGAATCTCTTTCAAGAAGAGGGGATGATACAAGCCAAATTGGCGACAAGCTTTTAAAGCCCATATTTCAAGGTCAACATAAAAGTAGCTAAACAATGGTCATCTTATAGACACAAGGACATATTTGAAAGACCCTGTTGGAAATCTTGAATGAATAATAGCATGTTTTAAAGATAGCTTAGGACCAATAAAATCCATTGGAATAGTCTCCGGGAAGGCAAGAGGAGCTAAATAGATAGCAGAGCATATCACTTGTGCCAACAGGTGCTCCATTTTCATGGGCAGATGCCCAATTTGCTGAAAATGGATCACTTTTAGGCCCATCTTCATAACAAAAGGTCCATGGATATAAATAACTAGTTTTCACCTTCATTATTTAGTTTTTACATATTATTATGAATACAATTGAGAGTATGAGGGATAGGATTATCTTGATTTGAGCAATTATTTGGAAACGTAGGTTACTTTGGAGTTCAATTCCCTTTTGGCCTACATTGGAGTTAGGTGCTAATTTGGATTAATTGTATTGATGATTTAGGGTTTAATATAACATTTATTTACTTTCGATTTCCTACTTTATGTCTCTATATATTTCCTTTTCATTTTTAATTTCTCGTTTCCCTTTTAGCCTAGTTTCTTCTTTTCGTAGTTTGTTCATTATCATAGTTTGAGGATGATTCAGATATGATGTTGAGTGGTGAGTCTAAGGTGGAATCTCTTGATTCTAAGGGTATTTCTAGAATTTGACACCGAGTTTGGGTATCGAAGCTAGTGGATGGGTGAATTGATCTTGGGGGAGGCACATTGTTCTAAATATTCTATCCATCCTGGGGTGACCAAGATGTATCATGATTTGAGGCAACATTTCCAGTTGGGTGGTATGAATAAAGATATAGCAAACTTTGTAGCTTGTTGCTTGTGTTGTTAGTAGGTCAAGGGTGAGCATTTGAGATTGGGTGATTCGCTTCAGAGATTACCCATTTCTGAGTAGAAGTGGGAGTGGATCACAATAGATTTTGTGAGTGGATTGCCTCGTACTTCTGGTGGTTCTGACAATATTTAGGCCATCTTTGATTGGTTGACCAAATTGGCCAATTTCGTCCCTATTCAGATTTTCTTCAGTGCTAAAAGGTTGGCTCGTATACATTCGTGAGGCAGTTTGTCTTCGTGGAGTACGCGTGTCTATTATTCTAAACAGAGGCTAAGTGTTCACTACTATATTCTGGAGGATGTTTCAGGAGGATTTGGGTACTCAGGCTGATCCTAGCATAATTTTTCACTCTTGTATCGATGGTCAGTCAGAGCGAACTATTCAAGTTTTGGAAGATATGCTCCGTGCTTGTGTTATGGACTTTAGAGGTTAGTGGAAGAAACATTTAGCCCTAGGAAAGTTTGCTTATAATAATATATACCATTAGAGTATTAAGATGACACCTTTTGAAGTATTTTATGATAGGAGTTGTCGATCTCCTATTGATTGGTTTGAGACTTCGAAGGTTAAACCTCGTGGTACCGATTTGCTCCGCGAGTCTTTAGACAGAGTTTGGGTGATTCATGATACGCTTTGGGCAGTCCAAAGTAGGAAAAAGAGTTATGCAGACCGCAAGTTTTGTGCCTTAAATTTTGGGATTGGTGACCAATTAATCCTACATATGTTTTCTATGAAGGGCGTGATGAGGTTCAGAAGGGGTAAGCTTAGCCCTAGGTATATCGGTCTATTTGTTATTTTTTGAACCATTGGGGATATTGTTTATAAGTTTGGACTTACCTCTAGACTTTGCAGACGTTCATCTAGTGTTTCATGTATTTATGTTTCGGTGTTATAGTCTGGATAAGTCTCACGTGCTTTGTTAGACTCAGTTCAATTGGATAAGAGGTTGACCTTTGTAGAGGAACCAATGTCTATTTTAGCTAGAGATATTAGAAGGTTGCATTCCAGAGATATTCTTATGGTTAAGGTTCAGTGGAGACACTATTCTTTTAAGAAGGCTATTGGACAGGTCGAGTCCAAAATGTGTAGTAGTTACCCAATGTACCGGGATTTAGTGACACATTTAATGCTTAAAACAAGGCATTTATGCTTGGACTTAGGTTATCTTGTTGGATATGATATGATTTTGTGTGTTGTTGCAGGTAAAATAGGTTGATAATGATGTTGGATTTAAAAGAAGAAAGAAAAGTTTTAAGAAGGAAAAGTATAATGGTTAAGCTACTGGTCATCAAGATACTTTATGACTCGTAGCCAGACTCGTTAGGATACCAGAAGCAAAAGTGAAGCTGAGAAACCAAGTAAAGATTGACTAGGACTTATAAAAAGTGGCTACGAGTCATTGAGAATAGTCGTCAAGACAATAGCAAACATAGATGAAGTCCTAAAAGTGAAGTTATAAAAGACTATGAGTCATAAGGTCTGACTATGACTCATAGTGAGCAATCGTAATGAGACCAATATGCAAGGTCCTGAATTTTGAGGCTCAAGCGATAACAAGTGAAGACCACAAGTTGTAAGGAATATCTATGACTCATGCTGAGGAATCGTAATGACAACAGAAGCTTGAAACCCTGAAGATGAGAGTCACTGGAATGCCTACGACTAGCAACATACAACTCGTAAGAAGACCTTACGAGTCATAATGATTGTTGACTTAATTTTTCTATATTAGGATTTCTGTCTTATTTTGAGATACTATAAATACCTTAGGGTCATTCCTTTATAAGGTTACACACTTTTACATTACTTTTGATACTTTTAGCATATTTTGCTTATTGAAATTTTGTTCTTGAGGTTTTTGGTTTCACATTCAATTAGAGATTTTTGGATTTTACTCTGTCATCATTGTGCACTTAATTACTCGTGTTCCTCATTGATTATCATGAATTATTGCATGAACATGAGTGGCTAAATCCCTTAACTAAGGTTGTGGAAACCCTAGTGGATTAGCTATATAAGGGAAGTGGGATGTTTATCTTATCTAGTTTAGTTGCGAGTATTGAAACCTTCTTCGTATAAATTAGACCCAAGCTACTGCGGGAGCTTGGGAATTGCTTGTATTCGTGTACATCCTCACAAGGGAGTTTAAGACTGCAAGGAGGATACAATAGTGATTCGAGGCTATCAACCCTCATCTAACCAACTCGAGAATTAAAAGGTGAGAGTTGTATTAAGGTTATAGACCAGGGATAGCAAAGCGACACCCCAAAACTTATAAGGTAAAGGGTGAGATATATTAATACATTCACAAGACGACTGATAGAAAATAGTTTGTTAACTTTTCACATAGAGCAGTAGGTTAGGAGGGTTAAACACAAGAATCTTACATAGTTGTGATACCAGGGGGAACACAGTCCTATTGTTCGTCTTCTATTACCTAAAAACTAAGGCTTTCAAGTTTGGCTACTGGTTACTGTTGACTTTAAATTCCCCCTATTTACTTTTTCGCACTGCTTGTGGATTTTGTTAAGTTTGAGATACTGTTCGACGTATTCTATGTGGGTTCGATCCTAACCAGATTTGGTTTACTACATTTAGCATCAATCCCTGCATATTTCTTTGGAGGTTAGTTTTGGATGACATTAAATTTTAGCGCCGTTGCTGGAAAAGACAGTGTGAATTGTTGATCGAAGTTGGTAAAGTCTGTGAGTTTTTATTTTCTATTTTTAGTTGGGTATACACCGGTATATGCCTATCACTATGAGTTAAGGCAATCCCTTACTCCCTATTAATACTAAACCAGAAGGAATTTTAATAACACCATAAAGGATGTCAGAGCAAGTTCGTGATGGTGTTTCTGTTGGAATGTACCTCTTCCTCTACCTGTTGATCCAAATAATGTTGCTAATAGACAGATAGAGCAATTTTTAGGCAACTGGCAGCTGAAGAGAGAAGTGTAGGTAAGGGTGATCGATTGTCTTAATAGGCATATCTGGCTTTGCCAAGACCAGTAGAGGGATCATCGAGCACCACTCGATGTAAATCATGTTAGAGGATGTGATGGTAGAGCTCGAGTAGTCCAAGCCTATCAATAACTACCATCGTATGATGAAGATAAAGACACAGGTTATACAGAGCCTGCTGAGACTGGAGCTATTGTTCCACCTGCTTTACTTGCCTAATATGAAGTTTTATATTACCAGTGTAATGATCCAGCTACTAAATCCAAATAGTGTATTTTCATGGGCACAACAGATGATGCAAACATGCATCTAGCAGATTTTATCGGGATATGCACTTTATATACTATCCCTGGGGTGGATCATAAAGCATTAAGGTTAGGATTATTCCCCTTTTCACTAATAGGTGAAGCATCATTGTGGTTGGGAGAACTTCCTAGAGGCTCAATCACGACTTGGCATGATCTGCAAAGCCAATTTTTAAACCAATTTTTCCTTCCTGCCCCAATGCCCCAATGCTACTGTTAAAAGGCAAGATCTATAACTTTCGGTAGTTATCTATAGAGTCTATGTATGAAGTATGGTTTTGATTCAAAAAGAAGTTGAGATGGTACTCCATCACAGGATTCCAAGATCCAACCTATTGGAAATACTCTATAGATCTTTAAATGTTATCTCTAGGGCAATGACAGACATAATATCTGGAGATGCACTTATGCATCTACGTTGGGAGATAGTCCAAGAGATGTTAGATGTGATTTCTATCACTAATCAAGGATGGAAAACTTAGGAGGATGATAGAGGGGATGGTACATATGTTATTAGAGTTGCAAGTGACTACAGAGCTAATGATGATACAATAGCATAAGAAGTTGCACCGCTTAGATCTGGTGTTGGGCTATTTTGAAAATAATTTGCAGCAATGACAGCGAAAAAGGTGAATACAGTAGGGGCACGGAGATCTACTTCCAGAGCTTACGAGTCTGATGTAGATGAGGAAGCAAAGTATTTGGATTGCGAAGTGGTGGGTTTTCAAGCCAAATGGCAAGAAAACTAAAGTTGAAACCATTATGGTAATAGGTACTGAGATAGGAACAGAGAATGAGATGGTGATTGGAAGCACAAGGATGACTACAAAGATAAGTGTGATAGATATGTTCCACCGAGTAGCTGAGATACCGAGTCTAGAATGGAAGCAATGTTGTCAAAATTAGTAAAAGGCCAAATAGTCAAGAAAGTTGTCTTAAGGAGATTAATGTAGATCTATCAGAGTTAAATCAGAAAGTTGAGTCAGATGCTACCACAACCAAACAACTGGAAAAGTAGTTCGGCCAAATGTCATCCACGTTGAATCAAAGGCAACCTAGCACTCCTCCTAGTAATATAGTTCAAAACCCAAAGAATGATAGTCATTTCCATGACATTACCACTCGGAGTAGTAAAACTACCATGGAACTACCCATGCCCACTCTAAATATGTCAAAGAATGACGTTGACCCTATTTTGTTGAGGAAGCACCTAATGTAGAAGAAGAGATATCATTAGATATTGAGGATAGTAGTATAGAAGATAAAGGTAAGGGTAAGGTTGAGGAGCCTATTTTGAAAACCATTCCAAGACATCGACACCTTATCCTCTGAGATTGAAAAATAAGCAAGAAGAGAGTAAATATCAAAAGTTTCTGTCTATGTTAAAAGAGCTATCTCTAAACATTCTATTAGTTAAGTCATTGGAGCAAATGCCAGGCTATGCGAAATTCATAAAAGATCTGGTCACTAGAAAGCAGACTATGAGCTATGAGCCCGCTGACAATGTTCATCATTGTAATGTTGTTGCCTCTAGATCGTTAGCAGAGAAGAAAAAAGACCCTGGAGCCTTCACTATTTCGTGTACTATTGGATCTTTCAACTCCGATCGGGCTTTATATGATCTAGGAGCAAGTATTAAGCTCATTTCACTGGCTGTATTTAAGCAATTCGGGTTAGGAGCACCTAAACCAACATCGATGATATTGTTGATGGTTGATCAAATCTTGAAAAAAACGATTGGTATTCTATGTGATGTGTTGATAAATGTGGCATCTTTCATCTTTCCAGCCAATTTGTGATACTTAATTGTGAGGTGGACTTCCAAGTCCCTATCATCTTGGGTAGACCCTTACTAGCTATGGGTAGGGCATTGGTTGATCTAGGAAATATAAGGTTCAAACTAGACGGTGAACAGGTAATCTTTAATATATGCCAGTCGATGTGGCAATTGGATGATATGAGAGTTGTGTCTATAACAGACACCATTAATGATAAAGTTGATATAGTAATTGTTCCAATTAAAGAGAGTCTGGGTGCTGAAGCATTAGCAATAGTGATTATGAATTTCGATAGTGATGGACTTGAGGAGTATGAGAGATGGTTGGTGCTCTATATGGGAAAAGTTTATATACACATGCTCTAAAGAAGCTTGATTTGGATCTGAAGAATAAATCCACTCTTGCTGCTCGTCCATCAGTTAAACAGCCACCAGTATTGGAGTTGAAGGACCTTCCATCCTATTTGCGTTATGCTTTCTTGTGGGCCAACAGCACATTGCCGGTAATTATTGTTACGAATTGATGAAGACTGAGGTATAGGAATTATTATTTGTATTAAAAAGTTCATACGAGCTATATGATGGACTATTTCAGATATTATGGGTATTCCACCAGGAATCTGCACTCACAAAATCTAACTTGAATCAGACTGTATACCGCTTGTTGAGCATCAGTGACGATTGAATCCCTTTATGTAGGAGCTGGTGAAAAAAGAGATCATTAAGAGGTTGGTCGCTGGTGTTGTTTATCCTATTGCTGACAGCAAGTGGGTTAGTCCTATTTAATACATCTCGAAGAAAAGGCAACATTACAGTAGTGCCAAATGAAAAGAATGAGATCATGCCAATGAGGTCAGTTACAGGTTGGAGAGTGTGCATAGACTACAGGAAGTTGAACATATGGACCCAAAAAATCAACTTCCCAATTCCCTTCATGGATTAGATGTTGGATAGACTTGCATGAAGAGGCTAGTATTGTTTTCTAGATGGCTATTTAGTGTTCAATCAGATCACGATTGCTCCAGAAGATTAGGAGAAGACAATTTTTACTTGCCCATATGGTACCTTTGCGTTCAAGAGAATGTCATTTGGGTTGTGCAATGCTCCAGTGATATTTCAGAGATGCATGATGTCCATATTCTCTGACATGGTTGAATACACCATTGAAGTATTCATGGATGATTATTCTATAGTTGGTGATTCTTTTGATGACTATTTGATTCACCTGGCCAATGCTTTTCCTTGATGTGAAGAATGCAGATTGGTACTTAATTAGGAGAAGTGCCACTTTATGGTGAAAGAAGGAATTGTTCTTGGGTACAAGATCTCAAAAAGAGGTATAGAGGTTGACAAGGAAAAAATTAAAGTAATTAAGAAGCTGCCACTGCCAATTTCAGTTAAGGAATTTGAAGCTTTTTAGGACATGTAGGTTTTACAGGTGATTCACCAAAGATTTTTTGAAGATTGCTAATCTTTTGTGCAAGCTTCTTGAGAAAGAGGTAAAGTTTTATTTTGATGTGGCATGTTTGAAAGCTTTTGAGTGTTTGATGGAGCAGCTGGTGACTGGCTCAATTATTGTCTCCTAGTCCTTGTTGTTTAAGATCATGTGTTATACAAGCAGAGCGGCTGTCGTTGCTATCTTAGTCCAAAGGCGAGAAGAGATTCTTCACCCTATCTGTGATGACAGTATGGCATTAAACCCTGCTTAGAAGAATTATATTAAGACTAAACAAGAGCTACTAGTAGTAGTTTTTGCCTTTGAGAAATTTGTGTCTTATCTTATTGGCACTAAGGTTATTTCGCATATAGATCATGCATCCTTGAGATACTTTATGGTGAATAAAGAGGTGAAGCCTAGATTGATCCATTGGGTTCTCTTGCTACAAGAGTTCAGTTTTGAGGTTAAAAGACTAAACGTGTACAGAAAATAAAGTTGATCATTTGTCTAGACTTGAGGATGAACCAATTCAGAAAGTAGAGAATGGGATTGAAATCAATGATTTTTTCTTGATTAACAGATTAAGGAAGCATCACAAGACCTAATTTCTTGGTTTGCTGACTTCACAAATTACCTGGCAAGCGATCTCATCCCAAAAGATCTGTCCTTCCAGTAGAGAAAGATATTTATACATGAGGTAAGAAAGTTTTCTTGGGATGAACCTTACCTATTCTGAATTTGTGTGGATGAGGTTATTCATAAATGCATCCTTAAAGTGGAGATGATGATCATTCTTAAGGCTTGTCATGCTTCACTAGTTGGGGTTCACCATAGAGGAACCCGCACAACCCACAAAATCTTGCAATTTGGTACTAAGATACAATGATGCTTATAACTTTGCTTCATCCTATTATTAATTCCAGCGTCAAGGCAATATCTCTAGACTCCATGAACTCCTCGTGACACCCATTATGGAGTTTAAGTGGTTTGAAGTATGGGGTATCGACTTCATGGGTCCATTTGTGAGCTCCTTTGGTATGAAGTACATTCTGATGGCGGTGGACTATATGTCAAAATAGGTGGAAGCGGTCATGCTCCCCAATAATAAAGGTAGAAGTGTCACTGCTTTCCTGAAGAAATATATCTTTTCTTGATTTGGCATGCCATGTGAAATGATTAGTGATGGGGGGTCATACTTCTATAATCGCCTGTTAAAAAATTTTCTTGATAAGTATGGTATAAATCATAAGGTGGCAACAACTTATCATCCTTAGACTAGCGGACAGGTTAAAGTGTCCAACAGAGAGATAAAGTCCATTTTGGGAAAAACTATTAATTCCAATAGGACCGATTGGTCTAGGAATCTCTATGATGCATTATGTGCCTACAGAACAACTTTTAAGACTCTCATAGGTGCTTGCTGGTGTTGGGTATATTTATGCATTCTAGCATCACTATTTTAGCCCTTTTAGTCTTATTTTGAGGATGATTCTAAGATATAATGGTTAGAAATGAGATAAATGTGTTAAAACATGTTTTTATATGGTTCAATATGAATTCCAAGCAAGTTTGTACTTAAAAGAATCAATTGGAGTTCAATAGAGAAAACAAGTCTTTCTAGCGAGAGCTAGTTGCTTGTCTAGCCTCTCTTGTTGGATTTTATTGTGTTATATATGTTCCTTATGGTTTTAAATGTGTTATTATATGTGGAGATAAGTTTTAGGAGTGTAAATAGGGAACATGAGTCAAGGGAAGAGTTGAAGCCTGAGTTAAAGATCAAAGTGAAATTTTCCTATGCTTAGCTCGTGTTTCTATTTCGTCGTGTTGGATGTTGTGTTGTTTTGAACTTTAAATTGTTGTGTTTAATGATATAGTATGCTTGTTTAATGTATTATGATGATATATTAAGGATATATAAGTTTCAAATTAAGTGGGAACAACTAAAAAAGGCTCGGAATGGCTCAACAAAGGCATAATATGCAGATTGATGCACTTTTGGACCCCTGGAATATCTAGGGCGCGTGTATATTGTAGGATTTTCCAATTTAATTTTGAAAAACAATAATGGATTCACAATATTCCCAAAATTTCAGCCATATGGCGCGTGGTGGTCCTAAAGGAGATTAGGCTGCGACGCGGGCTCATTTCGGTGCCCCCTTTACCTTAGAAAAATTCTGAAGAACAATTTCCAATAGCTTAGGGAGATTGGAGGTGGCACCCTGCCGCGAGCGGGGATCTAACCAAGGCGGTTCCTCACCCACTCCTGGGATCAATAACTGAAGGTTTTCAACTCCAACACGGAAAGGGCTTGCTACAATACTATATATACATGTTATATCACATTTTTTTACATACATTTGGACATATTGGAGCATTAGAGGCCACCACAACTTCTCTTTAGGGTTTTATTATCTTTAATTTAGTTTCATTTATGGTTTTAATCATCAATCCAAGGGATTGGATGATGAATATTTCCATTAAAGGCTAAAACTCCTTTTTCGAGGTTAAGGCCAAGATCATGACTTCTTTCATTTTGAATTAAGTTTGATGATTTTATTATTATTATTGGTTGCTTGTTTATTCTTGTTTTAACTATTTTAAGGATTAGCAAGCCTTAGAATACATCAATTGTAAACCTTGTGATCTCGAAAGAGGGAATAGGGCGATAGAACACGGGAATAAGCAAAGTATGGTTCTTGATTCTTTATAAAATAAGAAACTTGAATTAGTACCTAGGACAGGGATGTACTTAAATGTCTTACTTTATTCATATGCAGGATGATATTTGTAAAGAACTTAAGTGAACTATTATATCCCCGCTCAATGATGTAGTTGGAAGGTTTAACTTAGGTAAAGGATTAGAGGTTGGAAAACCATAATCATGCAATTAACCCTACGAATCAACAACCAAGATAAGCAATTTAACGAATGAAGTTCAATAACGTAGTATGATTGTTCGTAAGCCTTAACCCTGGCTTTCTATCCATAGATTGTCCCAAGTCATTACTTTTTCACATTTGCTTGGTTTATTTTTAGTTTACATTCTAAAAATCTATTTGCTACTTTTCTCAATTGGTTAAACTAGAACTAGATAGGCGGAGAACGCAAGTCCCTAAGAAATCAATACTTGTGCTTCCTTGAAGCCACTTTACTACATGATAAGACCACGTACACTTGCGTGTGCGCTTGGGTGCTGTCAAGTTTTTGATGCCTTTGCTGGGGACTTGTAACTAAGAAACTATCTTATTTTAGTTTTTCTATATTGAGTTGTAAATAGTTTTTTTTTAGTTTTTTTTTTCTTTTATTTCTCTTCTTATCATACTTCTTGATATGTCAGCTTTGGATAGATGGTGTTCGAGTGATGATGATTCTTGTTGTTTTTGTCTAGGACACCACCTTGTGGATTATTGTCAAAATTTGTATGGAAGTGTGTGGATGGGACCTTTACAACATGATATGGATACTATTCTATCTGTGGAGCAGACTGTAGCATGGTGTATGGTTTGTGGTCAAAGTGATCATTTTGCAGATATGTGTGTTTTTAATCCTGATTCAGGCATGTTTTTGGGCAATGCTCAATAGAAAACTATGGAGGTAGATACATAGTTGACCTTCCAACCGATTGTAGAAGAAGTAGATAATAATTGGAGGAAGTCTTAGTACTTGAAAACTAAATTTGTTGAAATTGCTAAGGAGATGCCACTGCCACTATGTCTACTGTGGATAAGAAAAGAAATATATAAGGAGGATATTAGCCAAATTATGGAGCAAACACAAGAATCACAGTCACTCGTTATCATCTTTATCTTAAAACTGAAAGTGAGAAGGTGAATATAAGTGAAGGTGTAGTAGATAGTGTAAATTTTGAAGTGGGATTGGTTGGGCCTCACTTGAAGCATTTTCTATATTATGTTTAGATGATATCTTGTCAGTGGAATCATTTGAAATAGTGAAAGAGTGTAAAGATGAGGAATAAGAATCCTATATTCTTTATTTTACACCAGTTAAGCAACATAAAAACACACCTCACTTCAAGGCCGAGTGGTTCACCATGCACATTCTATTATCCGATTCATTAATTTTTATACCACCTCCCTATGAGCGAGGCAAAAAGATGGAGGCAAAATTGGGTGTGAAATTCATATCCTCAAGGTGGAGGAAAATGTTAATTGGGTCGTGCCGCGTTACTAAATTAGGCGCTTCTTGGGAGACAACCCAAGTTAATTAGGTATGTTTTCTTTTTAGTTTTTTCTTTAGTTTTTATTTCACGTAGTTTTTGTTTTTGGTTGAGAAAAAGGTTGATGAGAAGTCTGAGTACCATAAACTAAAGCTTGAAGCATGG